>NC_068355.1:201202835-201205335 GCF_020536995.1 Dreissena polymorpha
TAACTTGTGTTTAATGACCAGACACTCGTCTGCAACATGTGGTTTATTCAGTGACCCAAGTTTAGGTCCCTGGGTTTTACTTTATGACACACATATTTTCTTTGTAATTGTCTGGGCAGTATCCGAACATAACGAGATAATCGGTTTGTGATGAACAGAGGTGCAATTAAACACCGGGATATAAAAGCTGCAGTTAGAGTGTCAAAATTAGTGTGAACAATTAAATAAAACAATTACATTAGTCAAGGGAATTTATTTAATGTGTAACAAGGTAAGTTTCAAATCAGTTACCTACATGTATGTTGCGTACAAAAAATAAACCTATTGGTTGTTTGTTTTCATCCTTATTTGTTTTCGTTCATTAAATTGAATTTATTCCGAAAGAATTTCAATTTCTGAGCGTTTTTTAAAACTAAAAATGGTCATGAAGAAGTGCCAAAAAGAGTGATTTTTGTGGTAACCACATATCGAGATCTTAGATTGTGTTCCACTCCCGAGTTTGTTGTGAGTAAAACTGAATAATAACAACAATATAACCGTTCCAAAGATGCATTCCCTTGCATGCTAATGTTTTATATAGACATAATTAGTAAATTTATATTTGATATGTGCATGATTATCATTTAAAACGATGATTTTGTCAACCTTCTTTATATGCCCTTATATGAATTCCACCTCTTTTTGCCAACCAGTGGGCGGAGTCTAAACTTTGCAGGTTTCGCGTGACGTCATTCATCAACTGGTCTATACTGTATGATCTGTATCACTACTATTTATGTACCGTATACAAATATAGATAGATAGATAGACACAACAGTCAAATGCAAATAAAAGTCCGCCATTAATTCTTCACATTTAAACCACATGGTTTTCATCAAGGCTGTGTTATCAACAAAATCTACACAGCGAGCAAATTGAGATATTGAAAATTTAAATAGTGGTTGGATTTAAATTGCTCAGGCGTGCAAAATTCAAAGTATCACAACATAATTTTTACGTAACATTATCGAGAAATGAATTATCTTTACATGTATGTAATATTATTGCAATCAGTTCATTTTAACTTCTGTAATCGGGGCTCGAATGTTGGGCGCAAAAATCCTTGCGCAACAATACAAAGAAGGAAAACTTTCCACCATTGTTATGGTCTTTCCCCCATGTGTACGCTCCAAATATTAGTCCATATCAGGGGTGGCGAAATCTCAAAAAACTATACTTGTCCACGGACAACCATTTAGGAAATTTAACTTGCCCGTTGCTGAACTACACTTGTCCGTTAATGTTTATATAAATTATAAACGCATTTATTGATTAATGTTAAATAATATGGAATATATCAAAATGAGTATGATTTGCTTGTTTTGTTTATAATTGTATTTCAATGGTACATTCATTATAGCAGTATATTATAAACAATATAAAGACTTTCTCAAACTTTAAATCTTGCGAAGCTAGTATTATTAAAACATGTGCTGAACATAAGTACATTGTAATCTTAACAAATTAAACTAGTCCAATATGTGGACCTCATCAGACTGAGGCTACCTACTGGTAGCAATTGGGAATAGGACAATTACAACAAGCGAGGCATGGAACAGGGGAGATAACCCTGGGTTATGGTTAGGTTAGGGTTAGGGGTCGGGTAAGGGTTAGGGTATGGGTTAACCCTAACCCGAACCCGACCCCTAAACCCTTACCCTAACCCTCTAACCCCCCCCCCATGCGCATTACAATACCATGCCTCGCTCGTTGTTGTTGTCCGCTTTCCGAATCTGATTATATAAACTGGTAACCATTGAAAATCTGTAAGCCAAGTTTCTTGAAAGTTCTGGTGCGTTACTTAGATCATATTTTTATCATAATCTTTCTTAGTTTTTTGGGAGTTGGGGCTGCTCAAGCTTCGGGTTCTGCTCCGTTGTTGAATATTAAAAAAAAAGTTTCATCTTTACCATTAAAGTCGTCTTAAATACAAAGGTAGACCGTGTTTTGATTATCTTAGATTGATACTTTTTTATTTCCGTCTGATTGTAAAAATAAAGAAACCAGTCTGTACACTGTCTAACAGTCGGGCCGAATGTTGAAAATGCGGCATGCTCCCGTTCACTTATAGAATAAGGGAGATCACTGGGCAGGAAAGTGAACGTATTTAGCTTGATTGCTCCGCAAATAGCACTTACAATGTAATCCCGTGTCAACATCCGGTTTTGTAAACTTAATTACGGCTTAAGACAATGTATTTTTGTATACCTGGACGTGACTTTTAAAAAACTTGTGTCCACGGACAACTTAATTGAAAAAAATCAGTTGCCCAGACAAGCAAATGTACGACTCGGGCAACTCGGACATTTGATTTCGCCACCCCTGCATATAAACGGACTGCCAGTGCCTGATAATTTTTGCTATGGCGGCTCTGGCAGTCCATATGCACCCCTTCATAAACATGGGTGCAGTTCAGACGTCGTTCGAGACAAATTGAGGAAAATAATGAATAAACTTCATA
>NC_068355.1:201210335-201215335 GCF_020536995.1 Dreissena polymorpha
ATAAGCTGCATTCTCAAACTGACAGCACTTCGTTATTATTGTGGCATGCATTATTATACGCAATTTTAGTTCTAGCAGGTGTAAAATGTTTTTTTCTTAACCATACTGTAATTGTTAATCTTGTTTGGCAATAAGAAATGGCCATAGAAAACGTATGTATAATTAAAGAATTATGTACTATTCAAAGTGTGTTGACACAATATACACAAGCAATATTATGGTCCAGTGTATTTTTTCAAACAAATAAGGCAGTCCACATTTAACATAAAACTTTTCTTTTTTCTGGTTATTCTTTTTTTTAGTTAACAAATAATATTTTATTCAGATATTAAAAGCCAACTACTGGTTAAATTTACATAACATACTCTACTTAAAGTATAACATATTTGCCAATTTAGTAAATAACATAATCTGGATTATAATGTTAACACACGAAACGTTGATTCGTCCATTTAATATCGTTAAGAAAGTGCCTTGGCTTCAAGAGCCACTCCTAGGCTGATTTTTTTTTGAGAAAATGTAAATAAGCAAGTATATCGAACGTAAGAATAAATATGTTATTCATGCACCAACAAATTGTTATAAAGAAAATGGTTAATGTCATAACTGATATGGACCTCACCTCTCGGAGAGAATTCATTTAAACGAAAAATCCATAAAATCGTTCGCTGTCTTATTTAGGCATCTCCAAAACGATGTGGCGTCAGAGATTACCGGTCGTGTCTTTTGTATTATACCATGAATTCTCAATTTGCTAATGTACATGGGCGATTAATAATGATTCATTTGTATTATCATTTATGATTTATGGCTAAATAGTTAACCAATCGTTCGTTGATATAATCTTCCCAATGCCGATCAAAGACTGCAGCGTCACGTGTCCAAGTATTACTCGGAAAACTAATTAAGCCCGTGTTGTCATCGGATGGTGTGTTGCTGCTGAATCTTGTCGATCAAGCAACTCTACAGACTGGTAGTTCTGTTTTACATCTTTACAGGGTAAACGGTTTCTCACCTCGGCGACCCGGGTTTAATCCTGTTACCGGAAGCAAGCGAGTTTGGTTGGTGGTCACCAGACTGAGTTTGCTCTAGGAATTCTGACTTTTCCCCAACAACAAAATCAAAAATATTCCAGTTTCAGCTAAAAATTAGCATAACACATATAATGCAACATTCGTCTCCAACTTTAGTGAGTCTAGTAAGATAATTGGGTGGGAGTGTTGGGGCATACTCCGGGTCCAAACAATCATCATCAATATCATCATCATCATCATCATCATCATCATCATCATCATCATCATCATCATCATCATCATCATCATCATCATCATCATCGTCATCATCATCATCATCGTCGTCCTCCTCCTCCTCATCCTCATTTTGTATCATATTAGTTGAAAATTGTCATCATAATAATCAATATCGTCATGCGCAATTTTCGCGGTGAATGCCATGTTGGTTCGGTATGCCATGAATCTGCATGGGCCGTAAATTGCGCTGGTTGGATATGCCTGTGCAGTTATTCGTAAGTTAAAATTAAATGTTACAATGTATGTATATTACATCATACATATGCTCCCAATACGGTTGTGTGGGGGAGCGTATACTCGCCGCCGTTTCCGTCCGTCCAAATTCTAATTTTGATAAAATAGAGTTTCTTTGAAAAAAACAAAAACAACAATAGAATGAAAAAAGCTGTTATATATTTAGCCTTTTTCATCGTACCTGGTGACTAGATAGAGGGTCGTTACTGAGTAGGTGCGCATAACAACGCACACATCGTACATGCCTGAATTATACATTCTTTTGATAATGTTAAACCCAATATTTGACTGGTGCCTTTCATTTCTCCGAATGTACATGGATCATAACGGTATTGTTCACATTTGAGTGTGTAGACTCTCCAGATAGATAGCCAATAATGCATTTTAACGGTGGTTTTGAAACGTGTGCTCGGGTACATACATGTATCAGCCGCGCTGTGGGAAAACGGAGCTAAATGCATATGAGTAAAGTGTCGTCCCAAATCATCCTGTACAATCTGCGCAGGTTAATCGTACAGTGTATTAAAAATTTCATTATATATTGCCTGTCTGATCGTAATATCATTTCGATTTTTTTAAACAGATGTCAACATCTTGCTCAGAAATAAACTTTAAAGCAAGATAAAAAGTTACATGAACAAAAATTCATCGGAGTGAAACGACCTGACAATATGCCCATGCTCACCCTGTACTTTTCATATAGAGTTTCATCAAATATGATATAGTTTCTAAAATCCCACGTAAGACACACACAAAAACAAACACAGACATTTCTTAGAAATTCAAACTGCAATAAAACACTTGAAGTATCAATGGGGCGGAACGACCTTATTATATGCCCTTTTGCAACTTAAGGATTGTGTTTCCTGGGTAGAACCAATTCTTGATGTCTTAGGATAGATCTCAAAAACGCTCCCACAGTGGAAATGAAAACCGTGACCTCTCGGTTGCTGGGCGGACACCATATCCACTACGCCATGACGACCTTAAGCGCAACGTTTAAGTCCGCAAGTGTAGCCTTGAGAAACTCAAACCACTGTGTTAGGCGCACATCCTCTGTACTGTTCCAAACGCTGGTAATCATTACATTTCAATCCGGAAAACTTTAAATAAGGCTCATAAATCAAAGTTTCATTTTCAAATCCATTTAGATCACAGTGTTCAAAAAGCTAATTGATTGGTTCATTGGGACTGAGGATCAGTTTCAGCGTAAACAAAAGAACCCTTCTTAGAAACATTAAGAAACTTGACAGCTGAACAAAAATAAATAAATTATAGAAAATATTATGTAAAATTAGCTATTCATAGTGTATTCATCCACTAATATCCATATATGTGGGTAATTTTCATTAAGTTGTTACATCATTTTTTATTATAGATATATGACTATAAATAATTATAAACATAATTATTAACTTTATATTTTTCAAATGTTTATCGCCTGTATCTATCCATGGCATGGCACCCATATTCACCGGTCGATGAGACACTATACCATAAACATTTTCACAACCACCACCATTCAAAATATAGAAAATGGAAAGCGTATAAAAAATTTAACTTAATAGAAGTTGATTTTGAAACACAAATAACATGAAAAAGCAGTTTAAATTCGTTAAGCGGGATGGGGAATTCAGGCCCCGTCACACTCGCTTTTTTCACATTTTTGGCCTTTAAAATCGTGCATTATTTTCCTAATGCCAAATAGTAAAAATGTGTCCCAAATTGACCTACACATGAATAATGAAACTAACTTGAGTTACGTGACTGTTCGTCATTTGAATAAGATGAATATACTTTTATTTTCTTGAGGTAAAATGTATGCAAAAAAATCAACACCATTATCTTGTTCTCTTGCAAGTCAGCCAAATTGACCTCTTTATCAATCAATTCTGACGTGAACATTGGGATTGGAAACTTTTTTAAAAAGAAAACCCACTGTGTGTGTTTTTTCTCTCAATAGAATAATATAGAACATAATATAGTATAGAATGTTTCTGCGTTTCTTTAAAAAATTCTGCCTATTTTTTCCAACAAGTCATATACTGACAAAATGCAGAAACAAATGTTATTTCAATTCTTGAATGAATAGCATTGCATCCATATTCCCCGGTCTATGAAAAACTTTACCCTAAACAAGTTGTCATATGTTAAAATCAGCAAATACATGTATCTAGGTGTCGGTTATATTATATGCATATGTTTCCAAGGCGTGAAAATTGAAGGAAACTATTGTTTAGAAAAACATATACACAGCCATGTATAATGTATAGGTAGGACAACAACATACACAATAATTCGTTGTTAAGCAAAACATCGGGCATGCCTGTTCTCCTGGGAATACTAGCGAAAGGTCGACGCCGACGCCGTCAAAAGAAAAGCTGGATGGACAATGTAATTATGGAATCCATTCTCATGGATAAAATACTCCCAGCAGCACACAACATTCCTGAATAGAGGAGGATTTCTGTATCGTTGTCCCTCATTTCCCCAGCACGGCCAAACCGGTCAAGGGAATGATGATGATGATGATGATGATGATGATGATGATGATGATGATGATGATGATGATGATTATGATGATGATGATGATGATGATGATGATGATGATCACTAGTCATAGATGATGTGCGTCGTATTTTTTGACATGATTGGAAACAATTGTTATTATTGGTAGTGTGTTAAAACATGGCTTAGCTTTAAGTGAAGTTAATATTTTAGGTGAAAGATCAACACACGGCAATCCAAGTACATAATAAGTGTGTGTCATCCGTCATAAAAGGAATTGGATGATGTCAACAAAGTAAGCTAAAATGTACTTTCACACGATAATACTAATTAACATTCAATTAATGAAACACTTTTTATTGTTAGCATATTACTATATTAATATTTATATTTCATAAAAAACAGGTTAGTAAACTTTTTTAAAACAATATATATCTTCCAAACAATGTGGCCTTCATGTCTAACAATATGGTTAATCTAGACCTACACGTATAAGTTAATAAACATATACATGGTTATAATAACATAAGTCGACATGAATGTAAGAAGTTGATTACGTCATTCAACAACACTTGTAAAATTACTGTATTAAATTTAATAGTAACCGATTATTTTGCGGGAAAAAAAAATATTTGGGATATCAATTGTACGCGAATCAAACGATGACATTTGAACTTGGAATGTTATATTCTGTTTTCTTTTATTAAAGCAGATTGTAAAGCAAGTCGTTGTGCGCGTAAGCAATATTTAAAAGCAAAGCCTGTTTTACGCTATTTTCCGGACGTTGTATTAAAAGTAGAACAATCAAGAACAAAAGACATGCTAGTCACTTATAGTTAATGAATATCAAAACACATATAAAGAATTTGCCAAAAGTAAATATCATAAAACTTACTTTACTAAACAATTACATATAACATGTTAGTTGGGTGGGAACAAATGCTCATG
>NC_068355.1:201520335-201745335 GCF_020536995.1 Dreissena polymorpha
TATAGATACCATATTGAAATCTCTGGTCTGTCGCTGGAGAATCCTTTCCTCAGCACCGTACCTGTAATATTAAAGTTTTCACTTTGTGGTCAAAGGTAAATTTTGAGCATCATTAAGCATATTCAGACTACATATTCACAGTCCGTTTCATGGGTAGAACCAGTACTTGTGTCAAAGTTGGAAATCAAAAGAACCCTCCAGCAGTGGAGAACTCATGAACTCCCGATCGTATGGAGGACACCATATCTATTTCGCCATGACGACCTGTTAAAATATCAATTTTGGGTATAATACCTATTTCCATGTTAACTTCATCATTATTCATGATACCATAGAAAACTAACTAAATATACTTGTATCACCGTTTTGAGAAGAAGCGTTTCACGTAAATCATGTTCCTCTCGAAGTAAAGTATGAAATACTTGCATGATACATCTTGTTAAATTATTACATGAATTGTTGAACATGGGCTGGACAAGCTGCTGCCGCTAATTATCTAGAGCGCTAAATATATACCACACGTTACAACATTTAATTGTGTACTTGATATAGTGCCATTCAACGTTGGTTCAGCGAGACACGTGGGGAAGCTGAAACATTTGTATCCGATATAGATCTGTTTGGCAAATACACTCAGCTTATGGATAAAGGTCAAATGCTCGGTCACTATCAGGAAAGTATTAATCTCATACGTGAGATAATTGAAATGCCAAAAAAAAAAACTTTAAAAACTAGCAATTATGGGTATCGATATTTTCTCTTATTAAACATTGATTTTCTCCTTGCTATTTGGGCCATAGAATAAGATTTCTTAAAGCTGTATATAATATTAGCTTCGCTCTGAGAAAAATGGGTTTAACGTATGTGCTGAAAGTGTCGTCCCATATAAGCCTGTGCATTTCGCACTGGCTAATCAGGAACGACATTGTCCGCCTTTATGGTTATTTCGTGTGAAGGAAGTCTAGGCGTACAGTGTCGGCCCTGATTAGACTGTGCGGACTTCATAGCGTAATATGTTACGACACTTGACGCACATGCGTTAGGCCCCATTTTCGCAAAGCGCGGCTCATTCTATATACTATATACCGGTTCATATTTTAAACCAGCGCCTGCATTTTCAGTCACCACAACCACCGGAACTGGAAAAGTGCATATCTGCGTGTACTGCGGAAAATTCTTCGCGTCGCGGATCGGTCTTGAGCGTCACGTGAGAATGCACACAGGGGAGCGACCGTTCTCGTGTAGCGTCTGCGGGAAGACATTTCAGCTGAAGCATCATCTGAAAAACCACGCACGCATTCACGGACTATTGAACTAAAGATCGTTCATTACAATTAAGAATTCAGAACGATTATTCGTTAATACCCGTGTGTACACGGAATATTGCATTATATATCATTAGTATAATAAAGAATTTGGAGCTGAACGCTTCTTTGTTCCTCCTCGCGTTTACTCGAAGCAAAACAAGAATGACACGAACATTTGCAAAATATGATGTGATGGTTAACTTGTTTTCATTATCGGAGTCGTCTTCGTATAGATTTGATTGAAGGTCTTTTTGAACTGACAACTTATTTAACTATATATATAAATTCAATTGCAACTGCCAATGTGTCTTTGAGTCATTATTTTAGGACGCTACGTTTAAGGACATTGATGTTTTGTAATTTTATCTTCCGAATTAAAAAAAAAACTCAAGTTTTCCTACTGTATGATTTATATACACACATATAAAAAACCGTGCGACCTTTCAATAATTGCATATTTACAACATATATCAACGCAAACTCTGAACTTATCTGTAAGGCCAGTGGTCTATGTCCATAATTGTGATAAGCATTAAAGCAAAGAACAGGCACTGGTCGTTTTAAAACTTGCGCCGCAAAGCGGTCGGGGGTTATACAAATGCCATTCGTCCGACCGATAGTCACTGTATCCGTAACAATATCGCGTCCGCTCACAATCTCCTATACTTGTTTACGTGTTTTCATGAAACTTGTATCAAGTATTGATGTCGAATCGAAGTGGTGTAGTGAATATGGTGTCCGCCTTTGCGATCGGGAGGTCATGGTCCCCACGATGTGATCGTTCCTAAGATTTCTCCATTGACACCAGGTACTGGTTTTAGTCCCAGGAAACAGACTCGAGAGCGTTTCAAAAAAAGTCTTAGGCTTTCTATGCAATCGAGCTTTAATAAATAGGTTTATTTAAACTAAACCTATTTGATGGCATTGCAACGAATTGTGCAGACTTTATGAGTCAATCGTGCCGGTTCGACTTCTAGGTCGTATTCAAGGTCAAAATTTTAAGCCTCAATTTTAGTGACCGCTTCATAATACATGTACCCTTGGAAGGATTTTCACGAAACTGCAATATTTAGGCCATTGAAACAATGTGCTGAAGGCATGAGCAAGTCACGCCAACTAAAGGTCAAGGTCGCACATTCAGGTAACTAGCTCGAGCTTTTTGTATCCGTTCTGTTTCTACTTTACCCCCAATGGAATATTTCATCAAACTTGGTCAAAATGTTTAGACAAATGAGACGATGTGTAGACGGATTGATTCAGCCCCGCTTGCTCAATATCGAGGTCACCACTTCAAGGTAAATCTCGGGGAGTGATATAGCTGTCTTTCGGACTGCCTTATTAGTATTCGCACAGTTTGACTTGCCTGCGTGGACCTCACAGGCTAGTTTTGAACGACACCTTACGTACATGCATTAAGTCCGTTTTCCCAGAGCGAGGCACATTTTTTTGAAGGAACGCAAATAGATCTAAAATTGACGGTGTTAAAATAGCTTTCAATGAAGGTATTCCATGGTTAATGTTGAAAGGAACACATCACTTTGAAGAAAGATTCGTTCGCATCTGACTTGCGTTCTCTAACTTCAGATCTGCCCGACTTTCTCATGAAGCACGTGTGCACGGTTTGCAACCGCCCGTTCCAGTCTCGCAGTCACCTGGTGCGTCACGCGTTGATCCACAGCGACTCACGAGACTTCACCTGCTCCAAGTGCGACAAGGCCTTCCGCCTGAAACACCACTTGAAAGAGCACATTAAACGTTGTCAGCAAGACTGAACACACTGCTTGAAAGAGCAAATTAAACGTTGTCAACAAGACTGAACACACTACTTGAAAGAGCACGTAATACGTTGTCAGCAAGACTGAACACACCACTTGAAAGAGCACATTAAACGTTGTCAACAAGACTGAACACACCACTTGAAATAGCACATTAAACGTTGACCGCAAGACTGAACACACCGCTTGAAATAGCACTTTAAACGTTGCCAGCTTGACTGACTATACACAATAAAAACTGAGCGTTGTTCTTGGAAAGCCAGGCCTAATGCACGTGCGTAAAGGGTCGTCAGAGATTAGTCAGTGCTGTCCGCAAAGGATTATCAGAGTCGAAACTCCGTTTTATGGTATTTTGCGTTTAGAGAAATTCCCTTGTTTGCGAAAAACAGTTTAGACGGAAAGTGTTTTCCCTTATACGCCTGTGAGGACTGTACAGGCATATGTGGGACGACACTTGACGCAGACGCATTATGTCCAGTGTTCCCATATATTAATGCGCGATTCGCACAGTAACGCTCACTTTGCAAACTTTATTTATTGGTTATAAGGGACTTGTAAATTAACAAAGCATTAACAAGTACGAGGGACTGCCCTTGAATAGTCATTCTTTAAATACAACTAAACACGTGCCTAGACGTGTCATGAATTTATTATCTTCTGCTATTTAGTCAATGTCTTCATTTCAAACGGGAAGAAAAATATCATTATACAAGTAATTGATTTGTTACTTGTTTTAAATGACTTTGTGAAAATGCAAATCAGAACGTGTATACGAATGGGCCGTTATCGTGCATAAGGAATAGTTTCAACTATTTATTGCCATATATCGTTGGAAGATTGTGTTAGTGTTCTATATTGTTTCGTTCTGTTGTAAGTGTTATTGATCCAACATTATCTTGTTTGCATATGTGCGATTATTAAAATTTTCGAAACTATTCATTTGCATTTGCATGTTATCAATTGGACCCTTTACTTAACAAGATATCGTTGAATGAAAACTGTATTAATAAATTTAAACATTAACTTAGTTTTTATTCATAATTGTCGCGAATGAATGTGACTGACGGAGTTTTAAATATGCATGCTATTATCAAAGTATTTGAACCACTATAAGGATTGCGGACATAATCGATGCATCTTAAATGGCATACTATGGTGCGTCGCGAAACATCCTACAAGTACAGCACTCCAAGACTGTTTAACTATCAAATACTGTTGAATGTAAGGTACCGATGTTTCCATCGGTGAAGACCCTAATGGTGGAGATATTGGTATAAGCATTTGGCCGAAAAAGGTAAATAATTATTCATTTGACTGATTTAGTATGTGGCCAAAACGTTAATATGTATTCATTTGACTGATTTATTATGTGTATAAAACCGAAACTCGGGCGATAATTTGTTGTTGCGCAAGTTTTCCAAATGCAAGGTGGTGTGCTTTGCCGTGCTGGATCAGCAAACGATTTCTTGCAAAAATCTATCGTACGGAGAATTCCGGAAATAGTCTATTATCACGATCGTGTGCTTTGCGATTTCAGATATGGGAATGTTTACCTGCCACATTTGTCAGCGTTCCTTCACCTCGAGATACTGCCTCGCTAGACACATGAAGATACACTCGGACGAGAAAGAATGGCAGTGCGGAACTTGTTGGAAACGATTCAGACTAAAACAACACTTGAAATCACACATGATCCTGCATATGAAAGACATGACTTAAACCATATTAGTTTCGTTCCTGAAAAAAATGGGCCTAATACGTGTGCGTTAATTGTCATCCCAGATTAGCATGCGCAGTCCGCGCGTTAATTGTCATCCCAGATTAGCATGCGCAGTCCGCGCGTCAATTGTCATCTCAGATTAGCATGCGCAGTCCGCTCGTCAGGCTAATCAGGGACGACACTTTCTGCTTTCATTGAATTTTACCCTTGAATGAAGTATCTTCTGAGCGAAAATCCAATACAGGCGGGCAGTTTCGTCCCTGAGTATCATTTGCGCACTACACAGGCTAATCTGGGACGAAACTTAACGCACATGAACTAAACCATGTTTTCACAGAGCGAGGCTCACATAAAGACACGCTTTAACGCATGTATGCCTAGCTTCTAGAAAAAAAGGCCATGGCAAACAGCGTAGAACGCATGATGCGGCGGCTCATCTGGGTCTGCGCTGCTTGCTTAAAGGAAGTTCTGTAAGAAATATTCTAAATATATAAATAAATATACTAAACATCCCTAATTTTGGAAATTAATTGATCCAATTTAGAAGGATGGGAGAGTCCACTAGGCATAAATGGGTTAAACACTGGACCGTAAAGACTGTTTTATTAAGTCGTGCAGTTTAAAAAAAGTATTGGCGATCCCCGTTTTTCTTGCAAAATATAACGAAACAATCAGAAACACTCAAAAGTATTCAATCGTTGCGTGTTTGTAACGTTAAATAAAATGATTAATTTCAAATGATGAGTAGTCCTGATGTACATTGTTATTTGTTATATGATACAAAACAACAACACTATTATGTTTTAGCTCTTAAGCATACCGTTGCTTTTTAGCCATAAACAAAGTACAAAATAAACAATCGAAAAATTGTCATTTCTTCGAATTTTATTCCTATAATATCCAATATGCTGTGTCAGATGTATATGGAGCAACTGACAAGATACTGATTACGAATAACAGTCTTGTATACATGTTAGCAACGATCTGTGAAAATGGAGCTTAATGCATGTGCGTAAAGCGTCATCCCAGATCAGCCTGCACAGTTCGCAGAGGCTAATCTGGGACGGCTTTTTCCGCTTAGACTTAAATTTTCGTTTAGAAGAGACTTATCTTAAACACAAAATTCCAGGAGCGGAAAGTGTCGTCACTGATTAATCTTTGCTGACTGGACAGGCTAATCTGGAACGACTTTTTACGCTCATGCATTAGACCCCGTTTTCCCAGAACGATGCGCATGCGTGATTTTGTGGTTGAAACTGCCTCACAAGATCACCGTTTGGATGGCTCAGATTACTCAGTATTCATTTGCTTCTTTCATTCAGTACCCGTACCGCCCGATACGACACGACTGGGCAAGTATGTTTGCCCGTTCTGTTCGAGACTCTGCCGCGATCAGTGGACCCTGAAAAACCATCTTCGAGTGCACACGGGAGAGAGGCCGTTCAAATGTCTCGAGTGTCAGAAATCGTTTGCTGAGAAATCCAACTTGAATAAGCATATGGCTACGCATTATTTCCACAAAGATGTCTAAAACTATGTTGTTTTTCTCTGCAAGAGTCGCGTTTCGAGAAAACGGGGCTTAATGCATGTGCGTCAAGTGTTGCACTATATTAGCCTGTGTTATCCGCACATACTTATTAGAGACGAAACTGTCCGCCTTAAATGGATTTTTGCTAATAGAACCTCCTTTAAACAATTCCATAAAAACGGAAAGGGTCGTCCTTAATAAACAGGTGCTGGCTGCACAGGCTGCTCAGAGATTACACTGTTCGCACATGCATTTAACCTTGTTATCCCAAAGCCAACCTTAGATGTATATATAATCCACTTATGATTGACACAATATTTTTGAAATTCACTATTTCTACGAACGATCCTGAATTTTGTCTTTGTGTGGGCGTTTTTTGGGAAACTTAAATATATTGGTTAATACTAATCCATAATGAGTTGTTATAAATGAAGCTCTTGGGACTTTAAAAAAAGCATTCAAAAATGTATTACTATATCAACGTATTTTATTAATATTTTTTGTATTTTTACGGTTGTTTGAAATCAAACTTTTAATATTCTTTCGCTTTAATTCAACACACATTGTTCAATCTTGACTTTTCTATTGTATTGTAAAGTATGTGGTTATTAAAATATATATCAGTTTTTTACTTTTTAATGCTCGTTGAATCTTCCGATTGGAAGGTTATTTACTTGTCTCCCTTGCATTATATATTGAGCCGCACTCTGAGAAAACTAGGACTTTGACTCTTTCAGTGCTGAAACCGAATTTTGAAGGCCTTTGCAAACAGTTTGGATCCAGATAAGACGCCACAAAACGTGGCGTCTCATCTGGATCCAAACTATTTGCTATTCTGATGGTATTCTTTGAAAAAAATCGAAGAAAATGCTAATTTTAGAAATGCAGCAGACACAATTTTAGCAGACGACAAATTTCCCAGCATGCAAAGGGTTAATGCATGGGCTTCATTGTAGTAGCAGATTAGCATTAGCAGTGCGCACTGGCTAATCAGGGACAACACTTTCCGTCTAAACTTCCGTTTACCCTTTCCCACTGAAAAGCAAAGTTAAAATGTGCAAACAGCATAAAATCAGAACAGCCTGCGAGTAACTCATCAGTATCTAAGGGTTGGCAATGAAGCCTTAACAACTTGAATCTAGTAAGAAAGGTCTTCAATTAATTAAATTTAACTTTCTAAGGGACTACAAGTGCATCAAATTAACCCTTTAAGCGCGGGAACCGAATTTTGAAGGCCTTTCCAAACAGTTTGGATCCGGATCCAAACTGCTTGCTATTCTGATAGTATTCTTTGAAAAAAATCAAAGAAAATGCAAATTTTAGAAATTCAGCAGACAACATTTTAGCAGATGACAAATTTCCCAGCATGCAAAGGGTTAAGTATCTAAGTGGTTAAGGGTTAAACGAAAAATACCGGACAGCACATGCTATCATGTATTATGAACTCGAATAAGATCATGAATTAGATACTGTATTTGGTTGGTAACTTGCTGTATATAAAAGGCTAGCGGACCCTTAGAAGAATTCATCTCCGGATAATATTTCAAGAGTTTCATTATCTTGTAGTGTTTGGGTGTTCGATTAGTTTACGTAGATGCCATACGTGTTATTTTCTTTTAAGAGAATTATTCATCGAATTCAACCGGAAGTGGGATATTATTAGCGTCCCACTGGCCAGTATGTGAATAGTTTGTATAGATAACACAATTGCTATTGTCTTTTCAGAGAAAGATTCATCGAGTTTAACCGGAAGTGAGAAATTGACTTGTCCGTTTTGCCCAAAGGTGTGTCGAGACCAGTGGACGCTCAAACGTCACATGCGAGTGCACACCGGGGAAAAACCGTTCCAGTGTTCCGTCTGCCAGAAATCGTTTGCTGAGAAATCAAACATGAATAAACATATGGCCACGCATTACTTTACTGGGACATTTTGAAATATTTGAGTTTTAAGTCGAGTTCAAAGATGACTAAACATATGGTCAAGACTTATAATACTGGGACATTTTGAAATAATTGGAAAAGGTTTTCGGAGAAATCAAACATGAATAAACATATGGTCACACATTATTTTACGCGGTCATTTTGAAATTATCGAGTTTTAAGTAGAGTTCAAAGATGTGAACATTGTTATCAACAATAAGATTCGATTGGGTTTTGAAAAAACGCCTCATGATAACGACCATGACTAATTATTAGATGGCCATGGCAACGGCAACGAAAATAAAATTATGCTCATGCATTCGGCTGACACAATGGAAAATGGCATGATGAGATGTGGACGTTATTCCCTGCTCAGAACTGTTAAATTGTTAATTTTAACTGTGTACATATAGACTAACCGTTATCCAAAGATTGTGTTTAATCCTTAATCGTTATAGCGACTCGTATTCTCGTCTTCTTGTCGGGGAAGATCATACTTATATTTCCTACCCAATGGACTTTGTATAATGGAAAAAACTAACTGTTATCTATTATATTAAAACAATTGAGCAATATCGCGCTGATTGTTTCTGTGAGTTACTTCCCTTATTTTCTTAATTTCTTGAACGATCTTCTTGCCCAGAGTTTTTTTAAACATAAATAAATGGAATAGATCGGTGTTTGCGACTTTTAAGTAGGAGCGGTTTATGTTTTATTACAGAGCTCTAGTTGCAATAATTCAACTTTCAGCTTTATAACCCAAAGGGTTGCTGAGAGTTGTGCGCAGATCTGCGATTGTGTTAATGGAGGGGTGCATATGGACTCCCAGAGCCGCCATAGCAAAAATCATCAATGGCTCTGGGAGTACGTTTATATGGACTGAGAGTTGTGAATGCTGATTAGACTCGCCTGGATTTAACGATTGTAACGAGCACTAAACATAGATTTAAGTTACAATGCTCTTGTAAAGACCCTTGTACTCCCCCTATCTAGACCCCTGGTTTACGAGGTAGAGGACAATGTGTAAGCGGGCCGGATAGCTTGAAGTCGGTAGATCATGTGCAATGTATGCATGTTATCAGGATTCGAGTTCTGGCCTGGCTGCATGATTTTCTCACCGTTATTTTATGTTTATGTCAGCTTGTGTTTCAAGAGGAACAGAAAAACACTAAAACCTGTATTTCGGTATAGCTCTATATCTTATTTCGGTATAGCTCTATATCTTATTTCGGTATAGTTCTATATCTTACGGCGCATTTCATAGTCGTAAGAGTATTCGTGGCGACTTTGCATTGGTCATGTGTTTTCTTTGGAAGACAATTAGAAAGTTATATAACAGGTATGATGATGAAGATGATTCCTACGCACTTCCGAAATGGTCTCTTTCAGTGGTGTATATTTGTAACTCCGTGATGCGTTCATTTCGGGCATGTATTCAGTTACAACACGAATAACGAATTAAATGCGATATTTAATATATATTTCTGTAAAATCCTTCGAAATTCGGTGTATTCTTGTGTATTTCGGTATTAACATGCCAAACAAGCGATATGATGCTTTTATTTCCGTTCACAACAAGCTATATGATTATATTTCCGTTCACAACAAGCTATATGATTATATTTCCGTTTACAACAAGCGATAGGATTATATTTCCGTTTACAACAAGCGATATGATTATATTTCCGTTCACAACAAGCTATATGATTATTTGATTTCAGATTCACTAGCTGCTATTGACGCTGAAGAGCAAGCTGTTCTTGATACCGCAATAGCGGAAGAACCTCTGAATGGCTCTTTTGTTGAAAAAGAAATACCGGGCGATGGACGTTTTAAATGTGGAATTTGTGACCGCTCATACTCCAGGAAAAGCGCACTAAACCGACATTTGAAAATCAACAATTATTCGCTGCATGGAGAACGTAAGCTTTCCTGTCCATTTGCTGGTTGTTCCTCAACCTTTGACAGAGACGAAAAATTTCAAGATCATCTTAATTCACACTCTGGGCTTAGACCTCACGCATGTGGTGGCTGTGAAAAAGCATTTCATAATAGGTATACACGCAACCGGCACCAGAGCGTATGTACTGGTAAAAAAATCGTATAGAATGTGATGAATGCAAACAGGAGTTCAAAGATGCTGATGCACTTGCCAAGCGCACAGATGCTCCACACTAAATATGTAATGTAAAATGTGCAATAGTAGCACTTGGAGGGGCCCATTATCAATTATAGACATCCCATAATCGATAAATTGACCGCCGCCATATTGGCTATCACGTGACCCGCTGACATGACGGTACTGAGGAATCCGGAAGACTACAGCGTTACCTGAAATGCATCATGTGCTGTATTATATATTTCATCTTATACGAGAGATATCATACGAGAGACTTTGATGTTGTTTGAAAGCAGACTTCTTCGTGATAATTAAACGTTGGATTTGTTAATTTGTGTGAGTTCTATACAGTCTACTTTCAGTCATACCGCGACAAATCACACATGCTTTATCCATTATTAGTCACGGCCGTTATCATGAGGCGTTTTTCAAAACCCACTCGAATTTACTCGTTGATAAATAAGTTGTTTGTTCATGTCGGATGCTGTAATTTTGAATAACCGAAGAAAAATGATTACAGATTTCAATAAAATGTTGTTCATATTTATCTTTGGTCTAATTCCTTTGTAATTAGAGTTAAACAGAGAGAGTGGTGAATTTTGCTTGAATTATGACCACATTCTAACGGATTTCGTGAAAAGTAAGCAGCTAGGAATGTGGGGATTAAGTTCCCAAAGTCCTTCTTACGTAGGCTCTTAAAGAACACACTCAAACCTGCTAAATCCAATACGTAAAATATAAAAACTAGGGAAATACTTATACTCCGCTTTTCACCGACATCTATACAGTATCTCAGTCGTCGCGTTCCACAGCCGTCGCTGGAGTCGATTGAACGGTGTGAAAACTTTCTTGAAGAAATCAAACGTGTTCTATGTTCTATCTTTTCTATCATAATTAGGCCCCGCTACTAGTATATGCAATACTTATACTTGTATGCTAAGTTTAAACATATTTAGTTAAGCTTAATTGCATCCAAAGCCGAAAGCTTATTGAAATCCTTTCGAGTCCGTTTCATGGGTTGAACCAGTACTTGGTGTCTTTTCGGGAGGCATAAAGAACGCTCCCACATTGTGTATCAAACCCATGACCTCTCGGTCGCTAGGCGGACGTCATACGCAATACGCCACGCACCGGTATGTAAGGAGCTTACCTTTGGTGTTCATCTGCATGCTTTTACCATAAAGAACCGTTTTGCAGGCGAGACGTTACCCGAGACCGGATCGCACAAAGTGACCAGCAGATCCAAGTTAATGGAGTGCAAGTTCTGCGGGAAGAGGTTCGAATTCAGGTCGAAGTTCTCCGAACATCTCAGGACCCACACGGGCGAGAAGCCATTTGAGTGTAGTATCTGCGGGAAATCTTTCTCCCGCAACTGTAACCGAACAGCGCACATGATCGTGCACATGAAGACAGACTCGCTTAACTCTTTCAGTGCTGGAACCGAATTTTGAAGGCCTTTGCAAACCGTTTGGATCCATATGAGACGCCACAAAACGTGGCGTCTCAACAGGATCCAAACTGTTTGCTATTCTGATAGTATTCTTTGAAAAATATAAAAGAAAATGCTAATTTTTGAAATTCAGCAGACGACATTTGTGCAGACGACAAATTTCCCAGCATGCAAAGGGTTAAGAATATTTTATAATGGCATGCAAACTTTTCGATCATTTCAGGTGCGTTCTTGGAAAACTGGGTTAAGTGCAGTCCGCACAGGCTAATCAGGGACACACTAAACGCTTTAACTCGATTTTCGCTAAGGAGAGACTTCCTTTAATCGATGTATACCATTTAAGCGGAAAGTGTCGTCCCTGATAAGCCTGTGCAGATTACACAGGCTATTTTGGGACGAAATTGTACGCAACTTAAGCCCAGTTTTCACAGAACGAAGCTCATTTGTTAAGTACTTGCAGTTTAAACCGTTCGAGTTCAAATAGTTTCTTGTTTGTTTGGATACTTGTGGATAAGTATCATATTGTTTTATTACTGGCTTAAATAGATGAGTCTAAATTTAAATGGACTTTGCTTAGTTTATTCTAATAAATAAAAAGGTTGGTTATCTGTTTAACAGTTAGTTCCCATTCGTACGTATATTCATAAAAAGTTGTTTCGTTATGATTCTTAAGTTTTCAACGTTTTTGAATAAACGATGATGCAGATGGCTATATTGTTTTTATTCAGCGGTCATTCCTTTTTGATAAAGGTCAATTTGGTTTGTGTGCGAGGGGCAATAGCATCGAGTCCGTTTCATGGGTAGAACCAGTACTTGGTGTCTTTTTTGGAGGTCTAAAGAACGCTCTCACATTGCCTATCGAACCCATGACCTCTCGGTCGCTAGGCGGACGCATTACGCAATACGCCACGCACATGTATGTAAGGAGCTTACCTTTGGTGTTCATCTGCATGATTTTACCATAAAGAACCGTTTTGCAGGCGAGATGAAACCCGAGATAGAAACGTACAAAGAGATCAGCAGATCCAACATAATGGAGTGCAAGTTCTGCGGGAAGAGGTTCGTATTCAGGTCGAAGTTCTCCGAACATCTCCGGACCCACACGGGCGAGAAGCCATTTGAGTGTCGTGTCTGCGGGAAGTCTTTCTCCCTCAACTGGAACTTAAAAAAGCACATGATCGTGCACATGAAGAAAGACTATATTTGATAATGACATGCAACTTTTTCGATCGTTCCTGCGGCGTTCTTGGAAAACAGGGCTTATTGCAGTCCGCACAGGCTAATTAGGGACACACTTACCACCTTAACTTAATTTTAGCTAAGCTAGACGTCCTTTAAACGATAAATACCATTAAAGCGGTAAGTGTCGTCCCTGATAAGCCTGTGCGGACTTCGCAGGCTATTTTGGGACGACACTTTACGCACATGCATTAAGCACAGTTTTCACAGAACGAAGCTAATTTGTTAAGTACTTGCGGTTTAAACTGTTCAATTTCAAATAGTATCTTGTGTGTTTGGATACTAGTCGATCAGTATCAGTTTGTTTTATTGATGGCTTTTATAGCTGAGGCTTAATTTAAATTGACTTTGCTTAGTTTATTCTAATAAATAAAAATGTTGGTTATCCTTTTAACAGGAAGTTCTCATTCGTACGTATAACATTTACGATGACGCATACACACGTAGAAACAAACGCAATACAAGTCATCAACGCTGTTTTTATTTAAAGTTAATCATTTGAAATATTGTTGACAAATAAGTGATGTTTATTTTTTATAAATGAGTCGTGTCCTGAGAAAACTGGGCGTAATGCATGTGCGTAAACTTCCGCCTAAACTTGATTTTCGGTAAGGGGAGACTTCATTGAAACTAAAAATACCATAAACGCGGAAAGTGTCGTCCCTGATTAGCCTGTGCGGACTGCACAGGTTAATCTGGGACGACACTTTACGCACATGCATTATGCCCAATTTTCACAGAACATACACATACTTAGTATATGCAACAGTGCCTTATTATGTATTAGCATTTCATGTAACGATGCAATTCTTGTAATAGTTAAATTAAACCGGTTATTACAACATTGTAAAGATATACGACAAGCGTATTCTATTTATACAAGTTTTGTCGTGTTATTGTTTTGTAAATAAACTTTCTTAAGCACTCCAAGGTTTTGATCGTCTATATTCAAATTTGAAATTATAAACGCGAGTTTGTTGTTGAGCCTCGATTTTAGAAAAAGGATTTTAATAATAATAATAATAATAATAATAATAATAATAATAGATCTTAATGCATGTGTGTAAAGTGTCGTCCCAGATAAGCCTTTGCAGTCTTGTGCCAGGTTAATCTGGGACGACACTTTCCGCTCGTTTGATAGTTTTCTTCTAAAGGAAGTATGTTCCTAGTGAAAACCCAGTTCAAGCGGAAATGGCAGTCCCTTCTCAGCCTGTGCGGACTGCACATGCTTATCAGTGGCGACACTACGCGCATGCATTAAGC
Source organism: Dreissena polymorpha (assembly GCF_020536995.1). Taxonomy (NCBI): domain Eukaryota; kingdom Metazoa; phylum Mollusca; class Bivalvia; order Myida; family Dreissenidae; genus Dreissena; species Dreissena polymorpha. The sequence goes on from NC_068355.1 coordinate 201,534,657, forward strand.
CCTGTTCTCCTAGAACGAGGCTAAAATGTATTTTTTTTCATGTAATGATCACATTTGGTATTAAATTAACGGTAATCATTTCAGAACAGGGACCATCGAGGGGCACGTGCCGATGCAAGATGTGTGGTAAATGGTTTTCGTACCAGAATGCGCTCGAGATGCACGTGCGAGTCCATACAGGGGAGAGACCATTTCAGTGTGAGGTGTGTCCGTACGCAACCACGCAACGCGGACATCTGAAGCGACACAGGTTCACGAAACATGGAATCGTCTACACGCAGTAGTGGTTAAAGAGTGAAGTGTGCCACTACGCCACGACATTACGCGGACAAATGGACCGTCGCCGGTTTACGAAACATGGAATCATCTACACGCAGTAGTGGCTGAAGTGTGAAGTGTGCCCCTTCGCCACCACGCAACGCGGACATCTGAAGCGGCAGAGATATACGAAACATGGAATGGTCTACACGCAGTAGTGGATAAAGTGTGAAGTGTGCCACTACACCACGACGCAACGCGGACATCTGAAGCGGCACATATATACGAAACATGGAATCGTCTACACGCTGTAGTGTTTGAAGTGTGAAGTGTGTCTCTAAGCCATCACACAGCGTGGACATCTGAAGCGGCACAGAATCACGAAACATGGAATCATCTAGACGCTGTAGTGGTTATAGTGTGAAGTGTGTCCCTACGCCACGACATTACGCGGACATCTAAAGCAACACAGATATACGAAACATGGAATCGTCTACATGCGGCAGTGAACCCGTCATTGTCGACTGATTTGCAGTGAACTCTGTGATTGCTTACCCGTCTGTCATTGAGTAAACTTCCGCTTAACATTAATAAGTGACAGTGTTGACGAACAGACTGTTACCTTAACTGGCCGTTAAAGCTCAGAGGCTCTTAACATAGCCCATGTCGGAGTCTTTGCAGATTTACATGCCTGCGAATCTACATAGCTCTCTTAAATATAATCTCATTATCATTAAAGTAAACTACACTTGTCGGTATTATTTTGATAATTGATTAGGAAAAAGGTTATTGAACCGTGTTTTCTTAAAATGCATTAATAAATATGTCCTTTCAATAAAGACTTTTGTGGTTTTCGACAATTTCTCTTTTAACGTGTAATCAGACTAAAACTGTGAACTATCAAGGAGAGTTATGACTTCTGAGTTCTTATTATTCACACGCTCCGAATTTGAGCGGGGGATTATGTGGTTATCTCCGCCGTCCGTCCGATCGTCCTGGCCACTATCTCCTCTTGCACTATTAACACTAGAATCTTGAAACTTAATCACATGACAGCTATGAGCATATGTGCGACAGTGCACTATTTGGCATTTTGATCTGACCCCTGGGTCAAAAGCTGTGGCGTGGGGATATGCCGCGCCATTTCTAGTTTCTAAGTTAGTTTAAGTGTATTCAGACTAAATACAAAACGTGACGCTCCATATATAATTATGGCCACGAACTCTTCCTTGGAGGTTACAGCCAGCCTATCGTTTTATATAAAATTCTTTCCTTTTAATAAGGGCGGCTTTATTTTCCAGATAGATACGACACAAATAGCAGATACCAAATAGATATTACACATCAATAAAATGAGAATTGATACAGTAAATATTTTTTTACAGAGATATTTTATACGGATGAAGGAACTAACCCTAATCCTTCGTGGGCGGAGTTATCACCGCACTTTCAATTGTGCAATTTCACTTTGGGTAATGAATCTGTTTGGAATACAATATTCTCGTTTTAATAATGGCATGTGTGTGCTACTGAGAAATATGACCTCGAACTCTTCCTTGCAGGTGTCGGCTGGCCGGAGGTTTCATTGAGCAATATTGCCAGTAAACGATTTTCAACGCTAAAAGAGGAGGATTTGAAGGCATTGGATCATGACAAGGACTCTAAAAACACTAAACGTGTAGTTAAACGGGGTATGAACTTGTTCAACGAATTTCTTCGTTCCAACGACATGGATCTTGGCGATCTCGTGGACGATCTAGCTGAACTAAACAACCAGTTACGCTATTTCTATGCAACTGTGCGTCAGAAAAACGGCGAGGAACTAAAGAAAAAATCTTTGGACAGTCTGAAGTATGGAATTTCCAAGCATCTCTTAAGCACGTATAACATTAATGTGAAAGACCAGCAATTTTCATCAAGTAATCAAACCTACAAGTCGAAAGTTAAGCAGCTTAAGCGAAGTGGACATGGGGGTGTCGACCACAAACCTGTAATATCCCATAGCGATCTGGAAATATTAAATGGCAACAGTGTACCGTTTAATATTAACACTCCGTGTGGTCTCCAAAACAGGGTGTGGTTTAACTTAATGTTCTACCTTCTGAGGAGAGGTCAAGAGAATTTACGGTCCATGACGAAGTCAACATTTGCTATAGCAACTGATTCTACCGGAAGAATGTTCATACACCAGGTCATCGCAGAATCAACAAAAAATCACGGGTATGTTTAATTAAAAAAATGACAACCTTACAAATTGTAGTACTTTTACTAAAAGCTGGAAGTTGCTGCAAATAATTTAACTATAAAACGTGGCTTTTAATTTGTTTGACAGAAGAAAAAAAAACATAAATTACAGTCAGTCAACCAGTTTAGAATAACCCTGCAAAAAAAGTTATTTCTTTTCACCACAATAATTTCTTTCGCGATTTAGTGTCAATGTGAGAAGATGTAAAAATAAAGGGTAACATGTATTCTGTATGATTAAACTTTATTCTGTATGATAACAGGTGAGGCCAGACGGCATATGCACTGTTTTGTCAAAAATAGCCAATTAAAGTTCACCTATATATATTCAGTTTTTGGGCAATTTAAAATGTCAGACCAGACTTCTGTGTCTAATTAACCCATTTATGCTTAGCGTCTAGAAAAAAGGCCTTGGCAAACAGCGTAGACCCAGATGCGACACCGCATGATGCGGCGTCTCATCAGGGTCTGCGCTGTTTGCTTAAAGGAATTTCTCTAAGAAATATTCTAAATATAGAAATAAATATACAAGACATCCTTAATTTTGGAAATAAGTTGATCCAATTTACAAGGATGGGAGAGTTCACTAGGCATAAATGGGTTAAATGAATATATCTTTTTAGGATTTACGATACTCCTGATGATACCACAGGAGAAGGGAAGCTCTACGAGCAGCCTGGCAGTACGTTTTGTCCAGTCCGATGCTTTGAGAAGTACCTATCTAAACTGAACCCTCAACTCGAAGCATTATGGCAAAGACCGTTAGAGACATTTGAAGAGACAAGTGACATTTGGTACTGTGCTGCACCATTAGGCAAGAATACTTTATCCGGAATGATGCCTAGCATTTCCAGACAGGCGGGACTCTCAAAAGTGTACACTAACCATTGCTTGAGGGCTACACCTATTACAAAACTTGATTGACATGGGATCGAAGCCCGGCACATAATGAGGGCTGCAGGCCACAAATCAGAAGTTATTCTACACATTTAAGTGAAGATCAGCAACGCGATATGTCGGATTGTCTAAGCAAGCCATTTTCAAATAGAAAAGATAACGCTACTATTAAATGTGATAATGACATGAATGAACTGTCTGAACAAGACCTTTTAATTATTTTATCAAATGCGTTTCAAGAGTTGTTACATGTAACTTATAATGACAGTATTCAAAATGCAGCGCCGGTTGTCAGTAATCAAAATGTATTGCCAGTTGTCAGTAATCAAAGTACATTGCCATTTGTCAGTAGTCAGAGTGCATTGCCAGTTGTCAGTAATCCAAATGTTATTCAAAACCAAGTGATTAAGCAGACGTACATTAGACTCACAGACATTCACAGAACTGCTCCTCAGTTTAACTGTAGCAACTGTCCAGTCAATTTTCACTATCACAAATTAACTTGCTAAAACAAAAACATTGAAAAAATACAAATAAATTAGTTTTAAGTTAATTCTATGTTACTGTTAGACTTATAAAACACTTTAAGAGACATGCTTAATACTGTTTAACTATTGAATATGTATTTTCTATAATAAGAAATTGACTTTGTTAACCAGTGTACTTGTATTATTGTTATCAAAATATTAATGGCTGTTCATTGATGAAATTAAATACAATTATTGAATTTTAAAATTGTTCATGGTTCATATAAATTGTTCATGTTTGAATAGTTTTTTCGGTATAATAAAATAAATATTACATGTCTGACAGGGTGACAGTAAATTTGTTCATTGCTGAAATTTAATACAATCATTGAATATTAAAATTGTTCATGGTTCATATAAATTGTTAATGTTTGAATACTTTTTTCGGTATAATAAAATAAATATGACATGTCTGACAGGGTGACAGTAAATTTTTCAACTTTTGGAAAAATATTTATATACTGTCCATTAGAAACAATATTAAGACGGTCCTTAAACAAGTCTGCACGTGATAGAGAAAACACTTTTTATTATTAAAAGTTGTATATAATGTAATTATTGCTATTTTTAGTCCACTATTCTGTGATAAATATTTAGGTGCAGGAATAAGATGTCGTCTAGTCGTAATATTCTTTTATTCTTAAACAATGATATATTTTTAATAAACAGTGATTTGTGCTTAAAAATTATTGGTAGCAAGGTATGATATGGGTGTGCGTGTGTGACATACCGCACCTGTATCTGCCATGTGTCTCCTTTATTTTTTCAGAGGTTGTTTAATAACTTTCTCACACAGTTTTGTAACATTGAACTTATTGTATGCTTAAGATAAGGGATCCCAATGGAAATAAGTACTTGTACTTTATTGGGTTATCCCAGGCCTGCAAGATCAATATATACTAGTTCACTGTTATCTCTTGACTATACATGTATTTTGTTTATTATATGTTCTTATCTATAGTGTTGTTATAATATACATTGATCTTGTACCTGGATAAATTTGAATTTAATTCAGGGCCCTTGCTACACTTTCAGGGATTGGAGCCGGGGCCCTTAGAGGGGGGATTTCGCGTCGTTTGAGGCGAAAAGGGGAATTTTAAAAGATATTTTCATCAACTTTTCAACACTTAAAATTGCTATAATTTAATGTAATTTACACAAATATACATTTAAACTAAGGTTAATAGCACGATACCAGCTGGCAACATAGGTATAAATAAAAAACAACTTTTTATGGAAGGGGGAATTTTGAGCTTAAATATGGGGAAAATGTATACTATTTTAAGGGGAAATGGGGCTGAATTTCGGCCCCAAAAACGGCCAAACGAGGGCACTAAAATTTGAATTGACCATTTTATGCGACAATTGACATTGAATGCAGGAGTATGCGTGTATCATGATGGCAATGAATACTAACACGTGTACACGGTTTCTGTGTGTCGACAGCAAATGTACTCGAATGACATTAACTTGTGTTTGAAACAAAATCGCGTAAAGGAGTTAAACTGCGTCGTTATTTGTGTCAGTTAATATGTCATTGTTACGCTGAACTACTAATTCAATGGTCGCGGGTTCGAATTCCAGCCGACCACATTACTTGTTTGGTGATTGGTTACGGAACCCGCCTCGTTTATACATCTACGTAGTTTATTGCTCATATTGAAAATGATTATCCGTTCTACCTTCTATCTGTGTTGACGCTACTTGAAATATGTTCTCTATATTGTATAATCAAGAAAGAATATATAATAAGAACCATATGGCATATCATATGTCATGTAATTCATCATTTTTATATATTATTGCTCATCTCGTCTATACATTTACGTACTTTTTTTGCTCATTTATTTATGTGAAACATGAATTGAGTTTAAATAAAAGGGGTTTTGACTTTGAGTTTGGAACTATTTCTTCTTCGGCCTTTTTCATCTATGTATGCACGGACTCTAGATTACAATATACACTCCGTGATGTATGATTCATGCATTGTTGGCGTTATTATTTGTACTTAATAACGATATCGATGGCAAACCACATTGCCCATATTATTTTTGGCTAACTAAAACACAGCCCTTATTTTGACTTAAATACTGATGACGACGGCGAACATGAAAGTAAACGATAAACTAATGTCGTTAGTTTGCTTTTCGCTCGTACTTTCCATGGTATTGGTGTTATTTAACCACTGCATACTAAAGTTGCCGCCCCTGGTTTCAACTTTGTTATGATACATAGTTTTATAAATTGTTAATTACGGCTATGACAACGCGTGTGCTATTTCATCCAAAGGACTACAAGGTGTTTTACCAGAACCATTAACCGTGGATACACTATCTAGACACGTTTTTATTCCTCAAAACATAGAAGAAGTTTGGGAATCCCTGTTTCAGGGATAAAAACTTACGTGTTACAATTGGCTGCCCGCACTGGCAACCATTTTTACTTGAAGCATTTTGGTTACCTAGACTTACGAGCCCTGTACCGTGTACATGTATATAACTAAACAACAACATTGCTTACATGACACATTTTGTGTGAAATATGTCTTAATATAAGTCTGAATAATCATTTTTATGGCCTTGATAAATGAATATTATTAAAGTAAGTATTAATCCACAGTCACCAATTTTAATTAAATGTTTGATTGCACTGAATTGTTTCAAGCAAAAAAAGCTAGTAGCAAGGCCAGACTACCAACTTTTGAACTTTTGTTGCCCAGGCCAATAACTACGGGCCCCAGGCTCATGAGCAGCCACTGATTTCCATCCCTGCGGTTTCAGATCTGGGTTTACCCCCCCCCCCCCCCCCCCACACACACTCACAATAAATAATATAAAATATAATCTTTTGTTGACAAGGAGGTGACCACAGCTTATATAATTTTAAAAAGTTTTTTTTTTATCGTGTTGTTTGTTATGTCTTGTAGTGTTAAGGCAATGTCTCCCTTACGTCGAGCGACCCGAAATGACGCTGCCCTAATTCAACGCCTTTTTTTGTTTTGCTTCTTTCTGATACATAAGCCACATCAGTTGACGTCATACAATTACCGATAGTATGCTATGCACAATTTTTTACTGTTATTAGCTCCACTGGCCAAAGGCCAGCGGGGCTTATGTCTTCGTCCTGTGTCCGTTGTGTGTGCACACGTGCGTGGGTGCGTCTGTGGGTTAACTTTTCCTTTAAACATCTTCTTCTCCTAAACTATACTGGTCCAATTCTGATGAAATTTCTCAGGAATGTTCCTGGGGTGAACTTCTTTCTCAAATTTGTTCAAATTATGCCCCTGGGGTCAAATTTGACCCTGCCCCGGGGGTCACAAAATTGAAAATTTGCTTATATAAGGCCTATTTTGTGAAAACTTTCAAAATCTTCAAATTTGACCCTGCCCCGGGGGTCACAAAATTGAACATATGCTTATATAAGGCCTATTTTGTGAAAACTTAAAAATCTTTTTGTCCATAACCATCGGGCCTAGGGCTATCGAATTTGGTATGTAGTGACATCTAATAGTCCTCTACCAAATTTATTCAAATTTTATCCCTGGGGTCAAATTTGACCCTGCCCTGGGGGTCACAAAATTGAACATATGCTTATATAAGGCCTATTTTGTGAAAACTTCAAAAATCTTCTTGTCCATAACCATCCGGCCTAGGGCTATCAAATTTGGTATGAAGTGACATCTAATAGTCCTCTACCAAATTTGTTCAAATTTTATCCCTGGGGTCGAATATGACCCTGCCCCAGGGGTCACAAAATTGAACATATGCTTATATAATGCCTATTTTGTGAAAACTTAAAAAAAAATCTTGTCCATAACCATTGGGCCTAGGGCTACACAATTTGGTATGTAGTGACATTGTATAGTCCTCTACTTAGTTTGTTCAAATTATGCCCCAGGGGTCAAATTTGATCCTGCCCTGGGGACCACAAAATGGATTATATGCTTATCTAGTGCCTATTTTGTGAAAACTTTTAAAATTCTCTTGTCCTTAACCATAAGGCATAGGGCTACCAAATTTGGTATGAAGTGACATCTAATAGTTCTCTACCAAGTTTGTTCAAATTATGCCCCTTGGGTTAAATTTGATCCTGCCTGGGGGGGTCACAAAACTGAACATACGCTTATATGGGGCCTATTTTGTGAAAACTTTAAAAATCTTCTTGTCCATAACCATTGGGCCTAGGGCTACCAAATTTGGTATATAGTGACATCTAATAGACCTGTACCAAATTTGTTCAAATAATGCCTCTGGTGTCAACTTTGAACCTGCCCCGGGGGGTCACAAAATTGAATAAACGCTTATAAAGCGCCATTTTGTGAAATCTTTACAAATCTTCTTGCTTATTTTGTGATAACTTTTAAAATATTCTTGTCCTTAACTCTAGGACCTAGTTCTACCACATTTTATATGTAGTGAGATATAGTAGTCCTCTACAAAGTTTGTTCAAATTATGCCTTTGGGGTTAAATTTGACCCAGCCCAGGGGGTCACAAAAGTGTACATATGCTTAAATAGGGCCTATATTTAAATATTTGCACATGCAGAGAATATTTGTTTCAGCCTTTTTTTCAGCAGTGGAGCTATACAAGGCCATCATGGCCCTCTTGTCGTTGACTGTATTAACCAACAAAAACTGCATGTCAGGTGCCAAAGGATCAGGCTGGTTAAGATAAAATCATACATTACTAACCTAATAGTGAAAAATGCACAAGTGACAATGTGCAAGTGACCCAGCCAACCAATGAACAGCAAGACAGTGTTTTTTTTCCATTCAAAATCGGGTCCAGTAATTGGACCCATTACCAATGGAAAGAAGTATATATTTTTTCCCAAATGGGAGCTAAAAATTCCCTATTTTTTAGATCTAAATATTTTGTTTATCTCCCATCCATATAATTCCAACCTTAGTAAATATAATACTGGAATCACTTGTATCCTCAATTTTGAAGCATTTTTTAGCAAAACAACGACAACTCTAATTTCCCAATTTTAGTCAAAATGTCACAAATTTTCCCAATCCAAAGGGACCCGGCCCCATTCCCAAAATGGTGAAAGAACAAACACTACAAGTGTTCCGTACAAGGTCAGGTAATTTTATGTTACAAATTCATCTTAACCAGCCTTATCATTTGGCACCTGACATGCAGTTAGTTTTTCTTGGTTTATTTTTATTTTTAAAATTTTATTAGCACAAATTTGTTTCCTTGCTAATTGAGCATTATCACGGACATCATAGCAATAACATAGCAATGCGACTTCATCACATCCATTGCTCAGTGAGCGCTAAGTTGTTTGCTTAGTTGCTGGGTCGGTATGGCACCGAGGCTCACATGCGGCACAGTAGAGACAATCATTTGCTGGGTCGGTATGGCACCGAGGCTCACATGCGGCACAGTAGAGACAATCATTTGCTGGGTCGGTATGGCACCGAGGCTCACATGCGGCACAGTAGAGACAATCATTTGCTGGGTCGGTATGGCACCGAGGCTCACATGCGGCACAGTAGAGACAATCATTTGCTGGGTCGGTATGGCACCGAGGCTCACATGCGGCACAGTAGAGACAATCATTTGCTGGGTCGGTATGGCACCGAGGCTCACATGCGGCACAGGGGAGACAATCATTTGAAAGTCCAACATTTGCTCCAACTAGTCCATACAGAAAGTTAACTTGAGACCACACAAGGTGGTTGTGCTCAATTTGGCAGAATGATCATCATGCAGGCTAAATAATAGTTTGTTAAACATTGCCATGGTCGCATAGTGGATATGGCATCCGCCTTGATACTGGGAGACCATGGTGCCATTCCCAACTGTGGGAGGGACTTTTAGATCTCCCAAGAAGACACCAAGTTCTGGCTATACTTAGGAAACAGACTCAAAAGTGTTTCAATAAGCATTAGGCTTTTGTTGCAATTGATTTAAATAGGTTTAAACTATAATGACTGAAAACGCATTCTAAAAATACTTTTCTGCTGATATCAATTTACAATTTAAAAACGTGTAGAGTTAATTAGACTAATATACTATGCTGGTATTTGCTGATTCAGAAAACCAGGAGTAAAATTAACCTATGCAGGGACCTATACAAACAAGTTTGTATAGGACCCTGACCTATGCTATGTTTAAGGATTAAAATAAAAGTTCAGAGTTTGAAACCTAATCATGTGGTGTTTGCTATTAAAGGGGCCTTTTCACAGATTTTGGCATGTTTTGAAGTTTGCCATTAAATGCTTTATATTGATAAATGTAAACATAAAATTTTAAAAGCTCCAGTAAAAAATCAAAAATAAAATTTATAAAAGGAAAAAATAGTAGCCCGCAGCAGGGCTCGAACCAGTGACCCCCGGAATCCTGAAGTAAAAACGCATTAGCCAACTGAGCTATCCTGCCAAGCATACATAATATGCGTATTTTATACGTTATATCAACAATCTTCGTAGTTTCACAAATTTAAACGGCAACAACAGAACTCTCCAAATTATTCAATTGTTTCGCGTTGCAACGCTTTATAATTTTGAGGTTTTTAAATCGTCAAAAGATGCATATAAGACTATAAGATTATATTAGACCAAGGCAAATGTTCAGTAATACTGTTTCCTCACAAATACATCAAATGTATCATAACTAATCCGAAAATTTGCGAATCTGAAACAACTTTTTTTCAATTTTGTCAATTTACCAAACCGTGAAAAGATCCCTTTAATAGTTACAAACAAAACATAATAGCTTTCTTTAGGCATTTATGGAAGAAATCAAGTACATTTTTCATTTCTATTAATGGCCAAGTGATTCTCGACAATCCTGTAAATTGTTCTGTAACATCTGTCATACACAGGGATTCAAAACATTCTTCAAAGGTCCCCGTGGTGAAGTGGATATAGTTTCCACCTAGAGACCAGGAGATCATGGGTTTGATCCACACTGTGGGAGCGTTCTGTAGATCTCCACCCAAGACATCTATGACTGGTTCTACGAAGGAGATCATTTAAATAAGCCTGCTGCTTTTGATGCAATTAAGCAATCAAGCTCAAATAAATAGGTTTAAACTTAACTGTTCTGTTTCAGACCTGCTGGCACTTTTTTGTGATTTCTGTAAGAATTTATACAACTATAATTTTCATAAATGGCCAAATGATTCTAGAGGTTCCTTTATATCGTTCAGGTACATTCGTTTTTTTCACAGGGATCAAAACCCTTCTGTTTGGAGTTTCAGACCTGCTGGCACTGTTTTGTGATTTCTGTAAGAATGTATACAACTATAATTGTTATCAATGGCCAAATGATTCTAGACGTTCCTTTATATGGTTCAGGAACATCCATTTTTTTAACGGGGATTCAAACCCTTCCGTTTCAGACCTGCGGGCGCTGTGTTGTGTTTTCTGTAAGAATTTATACAACCATAATTGTCATCAATGGCCAAGTTATTCTAGGCATTCCTTTATATGGTTCAGGAACATCCATTTTTTCACGGGGATTCAAACCCTTCTGTTTCAGACATGCGGGCGCTGTGTTGTGATATCTGTAAGAAGTTGTTTCCTTCCACGGCCCACCTGACCATGCACCTCCGAGTCCACACAGGGGAGAGACCTTTCCAGTGCTCTGTGTGTCACAAGGGATTCAACCAGAAGGGAAACTTACGGAGGCATTTTACGGCCTTACATCATGATTCCATGTTGTAATCTGCTTGATTCCCGTCATTTTTAGCAAAGAAATAGCTTTTAAGGAAAAAAGCTGCCATCATTTCTGGGTTTGTATATTTACATTTCAAAGGTCTGTTTGGAAATATTTTTGTAGATGTAGATTTGCAGGTACATGCATCTCCAAAGACTCGTGCATTCACAAACAGTGATTAAGTTAGCAGCAAAATGTAAACAAACAGATAGGCCAGATGAATAGGCAATATGACAGTCATACGTTTTTAAGATTACTTAAAATATTTCATAAATAGTCATGTTTAATGTATATCTTTCTATAAATATGCTTTAATTGGAAAAACAAGGCTATTAAATAACAGATTAAGCATGTTTATGGCTGCTGTCTATCTAGATAGCTTGCTTTACTTTTTCAAAAAGAATGAGAAAATCTTTGTGAAAGTTGTAAAAAAAATACAGGTTTGAGCCTACAATGCAGATATTTTGTTGTAGCTTTCAATTTGAACGGTGCCCTTTGATGGAACTATCATAACTCAAGTTTTAAATAGGATTATATCAGATAACAAACCTTTGTTTAAAGAAATATGAGATGTTATTTTGGCATTTTGTATTGTTGAGATTATACTCTTAATATTTTCTTCTCTGTTTTCATACAGTTATTGTCAATTATTTTGATGAATCATCATACAAGTGTTATATTCTTTATTTATAGGAATTATTGTGTTCACTAATAATTGACATAAGTGACATAAAAATGGCAAATACAAAAAAATACCGATGTCACTGAAATATTTTAATGAGTTGCATGCCCTGGTGTGTTTGAACTTAAAATCCTTGCATGTAAACTCTTCAAAGCCCATAAACTCTCAAAATTAACAAATATTTACAGTATAGTATATAGTACAGTATTTCTAAAAAATAAAGTTAACACATATAAATTCAATGTTCCTTATAACAATCGCCACAATTTCAATGCTAGATGTTGTCTGGTAACATAGCTTTAATAAGATGCAAAATGTTTTTTCTGTTTTTTTTTGTTGAACAATATATTCAACACGTGTTCATTTACCATATTAGTGTTTGTGTGACATATGAAGAGATATTGTTGCGGGAAATTAAAATGGAATATATTGTGCTACAAAAAATTACAAACTAATATTTTGTATCTCATTAAATCTATGTTACAATACAAAATATTTTGCGAAATATTCATTGATTTTGAATATTTATGTTATTTTTAAAAAACTTTTCAATAGACAAGGTAAAAAAATGTTGTTTTGTACATGTATATGATAATGTTTTTTAAGCAGTACAGTAATTTTATGTTTGTATTAGTTTAAATAAGTTGTTTATGTACAAGATTTTTTTCCATATTAATATGTGTTCTTCTTCTTGAATACTTTATTTATATTAATGTGAATTTGTTACTAAATACCATCTATCATACTTTTTTATTTTATGTTTTATACTTTATTGCAAAGTATGCCTTTAGATGTAACACAAAATCAAGTGATTAGGTTTCAGTTTTGTTTAGTAATTTATGGAAGTAAAATTAATACTGTTTGTTTTGTTCATGTGCTGTTTTATAAACCTTAGTATGATGTGAGTGACATTAGGTTGTTTTAATTGACAATTTGAGAATTGTTGATGCTTTTATTTGTGTAATAGTACTAATACTGATATTTTAAACTTTTACTTGTCATAATATTTTGTTACTAAGTTTAGTAAATAGTAAAATGTTTTGGATTGTATTTTTGATGTATTGTTAGTGTTTTGTTCTTCTTATTAGCTCGGCCTTTTTTGGAGAAAACCCGAGTTATTGTCATAGCCAGCTCATTGTCCGGTGCTAAAACCTTTACATTGGCTCTAAAATCAAAGTTCTTTCACCTACAACTTTGAAACTTCATATGTACATGCACCTTGATGACTGCTACATGCCATTCCCATTTTTTGGTCACTAGGTCAAAGGTCAAGGTCACTGTGACCTCTAAAAAATAAATGAAATAAATAAATCATCGGACAAGCTTTAATTTATTCAAAACTGCGCCCACAGCCATGCGTTGGCACCCATTATGCGGTGCTCTTGTTATATTTTTAACATGTGTTCTTTTTCACTTTATCTGCGTGTATTTGATACATCACTGGAGTTTAGTTCAATAGATCAAACTGGGTTTACCACTATAATACTTTACAAAGTGTCTATGGAATAGCAATAATACACAAATAAATAAGGTGCGTATATCTTAATCGCAGACACCACTCAACTAGAACGCTTTTCTCAACAAAGCAAGGGCCCCCTTGCTCTAAATTTTCTTAAGCCATATTAACCGGTGAATGCACAAATTCTTAATTTGTTTCATTTGGTTTTATAAACAAAAAAATGAAGCAAAATTAAAATTTCTTTAGCCATATTTAGCCTAATTTGTAGCAATTGGCTAATTTGGCAAACGTCACAGTAAGCCATGAACATGTGCCACATACATGTATATGCCAAAAGTTACAATTTAAGAATAAGATTTTAAATTTTCTAATTTCAGACTCGGGGCAAATATTCAACAGCTTTTTCGACAACAGCTTACTGAACACTATGGACAAAAACCGCCAGCACTGCTGCCCATATTGTCAGAAATGTTTCCCTCGCAAATGGCATCTGGAGAACCACGTACGTACCCACACAGGCGACAGGCCTTTCAAATGTCAGTTGTGTGGGAAAACCTTCAGTGTGAAGGGGAACCTGAGGGCTCACATGGTGACGCATGTTAGCAGTGACCAAATGATGTGACCATGGCAACAGGCCTTTCAAGTGTCAGTTGTGTGGGAAAACCTTCAGTGTGAAGGGGAACTTGAAGGCTCACATGGTGATGCATGTTAGCAGTGAACAAATGATGTGACCATGGGACTGCAATAGTTACACAGTTTGAAAATGTTGTTGTTTTTTTCCAATGTTTTTTAGTTCTCGTTTCAAAAAATTATGTTGGCACTTTTGCAATGCACAAAGTATTATTTTATCCCTACTTATTATATTGAGTTAGTGTAACTGATGATGTGATAATGTGACTTCAATTTTTAGACTGTGTTGCAATGTGTTTTTGTTCTTCTTTTTTTAGACATTTTTATTAAACTCAAATTATTCTTCAACTTGAACATTTGCTTGTAATAAGTCATTTGGTTGCAACCTGAGGTCTTTGAATCTTTGTGTTGTTATAAAGTGTGAGGTTTGTTTCAACAAGACCCAGAGTGGCTCTTGCCAAGCCTAGTGAAACCGGCAGAATCTACACAGAAAGCGTTAACAATATTTTGAAAGTTTTTTTTCTGGACATTGTGATCAATCTACACAGAAAGTGTCTCTTAAGTTCTTATTCCAGACATTTAGATCAATCTACACAGAAATTGTTAAAAGTATTTTATAAGTTCTTATTCCAGACATTTAGATCAATCTACACAGAAATTGTTAAAAGTATTTTATAAGTTCTTATTCCAGACATTTAGATCAATCTACACAGAAATTGTTAAAAGTATTTTATAAGTTCTTATTCCAGACATTTAGATCAATCTACACAGAAATTGTTAAAAGTATTTTATAAGTTCTTTTCCCGGACATTTAGATCAATCTACACAGAAATTGTTAAAAGTATTTTATAAGTTCTTTTCCCGGACATTTAGATCAATCTACACAGAAAGTGTTAAAAGTATTTTATAAGTTCTTTTCTGGATATTGAATTTTGAGTTTCAAGTCTCTTTTAAATGAAAATCCAGTGCAGGCAGAACGTGTTGTCCTTGAATAGCCTGTGTGGACTGCACAGGCCAATCAGGGACTTAACTTCATGCACATGCTCCAAGAACGAGGCTCATATAATTTTCCCATGTTTAAAGTGTACATGCACATACAAGTGTTTGTTTACTGAGCACATAATGAAGCCTATTAGCACAGATATATCATGTGTTTTGCACAACATGAGGGTACAAAACAACTCTTGTCATATGACGCGGACTTGAAAGTTCTTTTTGCTCATTTCAGACTTCATGCAAACTAACTAAACTTTTGTCAACAAAGGCAGAATAAACAATTTGAACTTTTTGAGATCCGTTTTTCTCTCTATTCGAAAACAATTGTCCTACTTTTTTGAAGGAAACAATCAGGTACGCGTAATACATGGTTCTATTTACTCATTTCAGACTTCATGCGAACAAACCAGACAGACAAGAGCAGCAGAAACACTTGTGAACCCTTCCCTTACCGCCAGCACAGCCATATTGTCAGAAAATCTTCCTACGCAAACTCCACCTCGAAAACCACATTCGAACGCACACGGGAGACAGACCTTACAAGTGCCTGGTGTGCGAGAAAAGCTTCAATGTGAAGGGGAACTTAAAGTCACATATGGTTACCCACATTGTCAAACAATAAACAGAGCTTTACTCTGAGAAAATGGGGCTTAATGCATGTGCTTAAAGTGTCGTACCAGATGAGCCTGTGCAGTCCGCGCAGGCTTATGAGGGAGGACCCTCTCCGCAGTCCGCACAGGCTTATGAGGGAGGACCCTCTCTGCTTTTATGGTAGTTTTTCCGCTTTTATGGTAGTTTTTTTAAAAAGGAAGTCGGTTTTGTAGTGTTGTTTCTGAAATTTGCGCAGGTTTCTCTGGGAGGACAAGCAACATGCATTAAGCCCCATTTTCCCAGAACACAGCCCATGAAGTGACTTGAATGTTGCGATGGTGTAATGGACGAGGTGTCCGCCTAGCGATCGGGAGTTCGTAGGTTTGCTCCATACTCAGGGAGCGTTCTTATTATCTCCTCCATAGGCACCAAGTACTGGTTCTTCCCAGGAAACGGACTCGACAGTATCCATATCTGCCTATAATAGGCCTTCCTGTAATAGTCAGCAATTGACTGTAGGAAGTATGAAGTAGAAGTAGAAGAACATGATAATATGCTCTAGAGCCATGCCTAAGTGAAGTCACTTTACCGGGAAACTTTTGGTATTTCCATGGTGGTGAAAAGGTGCTTGCTGTTTGCAACTTGAAATCCAGCGTGAGAAATTGGCCTGTTTTGCATGAGAAGTGTTTTTGATGGGAACTTGAAATCCTTTGTGAGAATTCGGTCTTTTTATCAGTTTAGATTTTTCTGTGCTAGAAGGAACATTATTTGTGCATATGGATTTCCTCACAGTTGACAATTTATTTGGAACTTTTGTATTATGATTTGAAATGAAGAAATGCTTTTCTATATCTTAATAAATATACTTAAATATTGCTTTTTGACTACTAAAGAACAACAATATTGATGTGAATTAATTGCTTTACAATAATTATTCCTTTGGAATCTACGTACCCTGTGTGGCCATGCATTTCAGAAGTTTAATGTGAACTGTAGAGGATATAAACTGAATACTCAGTGAAACAGGATGCCTTAGGTACTTGGCTTTACACATTAAATGTTGAATCATACTTCAATAACATCCAATGAGGACTTAAGTTATATTTGCATATTGTCAGACTTAAGGCAGCTTAAAGTGGTTAGTAGTGAAATCCCTAGTAAAGCTGTTCTCCACATGTACTTAAAGTGACATATAAAATGTTGACACTACTGCACTAATAAATAAAAAGAACTTAAGTTATATTTGCATTTTTTCAGATTCAAGGCAGTTCAATAGAAACACCAGTTTTTACGAGAGCGAATCGAGCACTGTGGACAAGAATTATTTGCACTGCTGTCCGTATTGTAAGAAAGTTTTCAATCGCAAACTTCATCTCGAAAACCACATTCGAACGCACACGGGCGACAAACCTTTTCAATGTCGGGTTTGCCAGAAGAGTTTCAACACGAAGGGAGGCTTGAAGTCACACATCGTGACTCATATTGGGAGTAAAAAAATGGGAAGCTTGAAGTAACACATAGTGACTCATATTGGGAGTAAAAAATGGGAAGCTTGAAGTAACACATAGTGACTCATATTGGGAGTAAAAAAATGGGAAGCTTGAAGTAACACATAGTGACTCATATTGGGAGTAAAAAAATGGGAAGCTTGAAGTAACACATAGTGACTCATATTGGGAGTAAAAAAATGGGAAGCTTGAAGTAACACATCGTGACTCATATTGGGAGTAAAAAAATGGGAAGCTTGAAGTAACACATAGTGACTCATATTGGGAGTAAAAAAATGGGAAGCTTGAAGTAACACATCGTGACTCATATTGGGAGTAAAAAAATCGAAGATTCGACTTAGAATTTTTAATTCGGCTGACATGAAGTTTTAGAGTAATAGAATCGATGATTGCGCTTGGATAGTTAATCCGGATGACATTAAGTTTTAGAGACACATCGATGATTCGACTTGGATTGTTAATCCAGCTGACATAAAGTTTTAGAGTCATAAAATGATTAAACTTTAAGAGTTAACCCCCCTGACATTAAGTTTTAGAGTCATAAAATCAATAATTCAACTTGGATAGTTAAACCAGCTGACATTAAGTTTTAGAGTAATAAAATCAATAATTCAACTTGGATAGTTAAACCAGCTGACATTAAGTTTTATAGTCCTGCTTGCAAGTGGAGTCAAATTGTGCTCATTAATGCATTTGTGTGTGACAGCTCACTTTGTTCGGAAGTTATGCATTTGCTGGCGATTGTAAAATTTAATGGATGCTTAGGGATTAAGCTTGTTCCATATATATTCTCAAACTTTAGCGTGTTATGGAAAACATGTTCTTTGTCGCTTTCTTGTTTTGCTCATTCCAAAGTTAAATGTAACATCGTTAATATTGCGTTAGACACAAATGTGTCACATAACATTTTCCTGTACTTGTAAATGTTCACCATTTTAACTTGCGTTCATTGTTCATTATAATGAAGACATGCATTTGCGATTTTTATAGCACTACAATAAAAGTGCTGCTGCAATGCCTCTTTTTCATATCAGAATTTCACTCACATTTTAATAAGTTTTGCTGTTAATTTCACATAGCATTTTGTTATTGTCTTTTGTTATTCTTGCAACATTAAGGATGTAAGTCATACGTCTTTGCTTCCTTCTGTGTACATTCATAGTAAAGTAAAGTTGTAGAGACTCAAATTATAATCAGGTTCTGGTGTCACATATTACGTCTTCTACTTGAACCTATCCAACTTAAAAACGTATTTTCACGCATTTGTAGTCCCTTAGAAAGTTATTTTTAATTTAAGAATTTTCTTCCTAGATTCAAGTTTTTAAGGCTTTTCTCCAAACCTTAGATACTGATGAGCAGCAAACAGCATAAAACCTGAACAGACTTCGAGTTACTTGCAGGCTGTTCTGGTTTTATGCTGGTTGCAAAAGCCATTTCACTTTGCTTTTTACATGTATGTGGGAAAGGGTTAATATAAACAAAGTGGAAATCCAGCTGCTTCAAGAAAAGATGAACCGTATGATAGCATTTGGTCATTTATTTATGGCAAGGAACCAATTTAAATAGTATGACACAAAACACATAAAATTGAATAAAGCATATTTCTTACAAAGGCGTTAATTTGTCTGCATGCAACAACATCTCCCTTAAAGACACCAAGTACTGGTTTGGCCCAGGAAACGGACTCGAGAGCGTTTCAATAAGCTGAAGGCTTATGAAAAAGTTAAAATAAATAGCTTTTAACCCATTTATGCCTAGCTTCTAGAAAAAAGGCCTTGGCAAACAGCGTAGACCCAGATGAGAGACGCCGCATGATGCGGCGTCTCATCAGGGTCTGCGCTGTTTGCTTAAAGGATTTTCTGTAAGAAATATTCTTAAAATAGAAATAAATATACTAGACATCCCTAATTTGGAAATTAATTGATCCAATTTAGAAGGATGGGAGAGTCCACTAGGCATAAATGGGTTAATTAAAAAAATCAAATTGTCCTGTTCTCTTTTAAGAAATTGCAGAGAGCTTGGCGAACACCGGACCTGAGGGAAGAGGAGACCACATGTACTGGAACAGATCAGACAGGAAGTTTCAGTGCCATCTCTGCCATAAACAATTTCAGCGAAAACTGTTTCTGGACAATCACGTACGAACTCACACGGGAGAAAAGCCTTTCGGTTGCCGTCTTTGTGGCAAGAGTTTCAGTGTAAAAAACAGTTTGAACAGACACATGCTTGTTCATGCTGGGGATACTCTGGACTTTAACATTCCTCCAAACTGATTTAATTTTATAGTGTGCTGGTAGTACTAATTTTTTTCTGTAAAAAGAAACAATGCTGCAAAATGATACTTTATAGTGTGCTAGTAGTACTGATTTTTCTCTGTAAAAAGTCCCTGTTATTAAGTCTCTGTGGTATCTTTATGAAGAACTTTAACTATTTTACCATGAATACTTTTTGTCCCGCGTCATGCGAATATGGGTCTTATGCATTATGACGCCAGCTTATCTCCTGACCAGTTAGTGTTTGCGTGCAGTCCAGTCAGGAAGGAAGCTGTCCACTATACAGTTATGCAAGGGTTCATGGTCTCAGTCAGGAAGGAAGCTGTCCACTATACAGTTATGCAAGGTTTCATGGTCTCAGTGTGTGCGTGCAGTCCAGTCAGGAAGGAAGCTGTCCACTATACAGTTATGCAAGGTTTCATGGTGCAGTCCAGTCAGGAAGGAAGCTGTTCACTATACAGTTATGCAAGGTTTCATGGTCTCATCCAGTCAGGAAGGAAGCTGTCCACTATACAGTTATGCAAGGTTTCATAGTCCAGTCAGGAAGGAAGCTGTCCACTTTACAGTTATGCAAGGTTTCATGGTCTCACAGTCCAGTCAGGAAGGAAGCTGTCCGCTATACAGTTATGCAAGGTTTCATGGTGCAGTCCAGTCAGGAAGGAAGCTGTCCACTATACAGTTATGCAAGGTTTCATGGTCTCAGTCCAGTCAAGAAGGAAGCTGTCCACTATACAGTTATGCAAGGTTTCAGGGTCTCAGTCCAGTCAGGAAGGAAGCTGTCCACTATACAGTTATGCAAGGTTTCATGGTCTCAGTCCAGTCAGGAAGGAAGCTGTCCACTATACAGTTATGCAAGGTGTCATGGTGCAGTCCAGTCAGGAAGGAAGCTGTCCACTAAACAGTTACACAAGGTGTCATGGTGCAGTCCAGTCGGGAAGGAAGCTGTCCACTATACAGTTATGCAAGGTGTCATGGTGCAGTCCAGTCAGGAAGGAAGCTGTCCACTATACAGTTATGCAAGGTTTCATGGTGCAGTCCAGTCAGGAAGGAAGCTGTCCACTATACAGTTATGCAAGGTTTAATGGTCTCAGTCCAGTCAAGAAGGAAGCTGTCCACTATACAGTTATGCAAGGTTTCAGGGTCTCAGTCCAGTCAGGAAGGAAGCTGTCCACTATACAGTTATGCAAGGTTTCATGGTCTCAGTCCAGTCAGGAAGGAAGCTGTCCACTATACAGTTATGCAAGGTGTCATGGTGCAGTCCAGTCAGGAAGGAAGCTGTCCACTTTACAGTTACGCAAGGTGTCATGGTGCAGTCCAGTCGGGAAGGAAGCTGTCCACTATACAGTTATGCAAGGTGTCATGGTGCAGTCCAGTCAGGAAGGAAGCTGTCCACTATACAGTTATGCAAGGTTTCATGGTGCAGTCCAGTCAGGAAGGAAGCTGTCCACTATACAGTTATGCAAGGTTTCATGGTCTCAGTCCAGTAAAGAAGGAAGCTGTCCACTATACAGTTATGCAAGGTTTCATGGCCTCAGTCCAGTCAGGAAGGAAGCTTTCCACTATACAGTTATGCAAGGTTTCATGGTCTCAGTCCAGTCAGGAAGGAAGCTGTCCACTATACAGTTATGCAAGGTGTCATGGTGCAGTCCAGTCAGGAAGGAAGCTGTCCACTATACAGTTATGCAAGGTGTCATGGTGCAGTCCAGTCAGGAAGGAAGCTGTCCACTATACAGTTATGCAAGGTTTCATGGTCTCATCCAGTCAGGAAGGAAGCTGTCCACTATACAGTTATGCAAGGTTTCATGGTCTCACAGTCCAGTCAGGAAGGAAGCTGTCCACTATACAGTTATGCAAGGTGTCATGGTGCAGTCCAGTCAGGAAGGAAGCTGTCCACTATACAGTTATGCAAGGTTTCATGGTCTCATCCAGTCAGGAAGGAAGCTGTCCACTATACAGTTATGCAAGGTTTCATGGTCTCACAGTCCAGTCAGGAAGGAAGCTGTCCACTATACAGTTATGCAAGGTGTCATGGTGCAGTCCAGTCAGGAAGGAAGCTGTCCACTATACAGTTATGCAAGGTTTCATGGTCTCATCCAGTCAGGAAGGAAGCTGTCCACTATACAGTTATGCAAGGTTTCATGGTCTCATTAGCAAATAGGTTAGCTTCTGACCAGACTGTGCAACTGAGCAGGCTGGCCACATATGGCAGAAGTCCTATTTTCGCATGATGCGCTTCATTTTGTTCTTTTGGAAAATATAGCAAATTTATTCTTTATTTTTTATATTTTGCTTTTCCCCAAATACTGCTAATAAATCATATTAATCCATGCATGGATTTTCATTTTTAATTTAACATGCAAATATAATATGTGCTTTGTAATTACATGTTTCCACGTATCATCATTATATAATTGTAGAAACCCATTTTAACACGAGGTAAGGGATAAAGTTTTTGAGCTCTTTAAGTGGAAACATTAAGTCTAGCTTTGGTATCTAAAAAAACTATGTTTTAATCAGCATCTTTCAAGTTTTTATTTCCAGAACGGTATCTGAAAAACTATGTTTTTATCAGCATCTTTCAAGTTTTTATTTCCAGAATGAGAAGGACCATTCATATGATCCCATAGCAGCAATTGAAATTGAATCTTAAATTCCAACTTACAAATCTAAAAGTCAAAATTTAATATATCCAAAAGTATCTTTAAAATCACCAGTTCATTGGGAACTTGAGGGAAATCATATCAATTACAATGGTAAGATGGTGTCTTTGTTACTTTTTGATAAAATATGTAGGATATGTGTAGGTTTCAGCAGATAAGGGAATTTATTTCAGGTATTATACAAAGCATTGTTTGTTTATTATTTTCAGGTTCCATAATGACTTCAAGTAACACCTTGGCCAGTTTTGGGAGGGTAAACTATGATCCCACGTATAGTCCAAGCCAGATGCACCAGTGCAAATTCTGTCACAAGCATTTTCCGCGCAGGCTAGCGCTGGAGAACCACCTGCGCACGCACACTGGTGACCGCCCGTATGAGTGCTCTGTTTGTTCCAGGAGCTTTGCAGTGAAGGGAAATCTAAAGCGCCATATGGTGACTCACTACCTGGACAGTTCACTGAATAACAGCCAGTAGTTTTTATGGTGACTCACTACCTGGACAGTTCACTCAATAACAGCCAATAGTTTTTATGCCCCTGAAGGAGGGCATATAGTGATCGGACTGTCCGTCCGTCCGTATGTCTGTCTGTCTTTCCGTCACACTTTGCCTTTAGGTTTCGAAAAATGCTCATAAGTTCTATGTCCCTTCACATAGCAACTTGATATGTGGCATGCATGTGTATCTCATGGAGCTGCACATTTTGAGTGGTGAAAGGTCAAGGTCATCCTTCAAGGTCAAAGGTCAAAAAAGCATGTATCATATCGGCGCAGTAGGGAGCATTCTGTTTCTGACAAACACATCTC
The DNA here is from genome assembly GCF_020536995.1 of Dreissena polymorpha. Taxonomy (NCBI): domain Eukaryota; kingdom Metazoa; phylum Mollusca; class Bivalvia; order Myida; family Dreissenidae; genus Dreissena; species Dreissena polymorpha. The sequence goes on from NC_068355.1 coordinate 201,557,860, forward strand.
TTGTTTTTTCTTTTTTTTTGTTTTGTTATTTGCTCTAATGATGTGTTAAACTATTTGCTGAAATTGTGTCATTGTAAGTTTCAATTAAGTTGCTATTATCTTCTTATTATGTTGGTGACAAACTTCCTGGACCCACCACTTAATAACAGCCAATACCATAGTTTGTTTTCATATGAAAAAAACATTTTACTGGCGCTTGTTATGTGCTTAACTATTATACTAAACCATGTTCTACATGATCAATGTTTAACCCTTTGCATGCTGGGAAATGTGTCATTTGCTAAAATGTTGTCCGCTGAATTTCTAAAATTAGAATTTTCTTTGATTTTTTTTTCAAAGAATACTATCAGAATAGCAAACAGTTTGGATCCTGATGAGACGCCACATTTTGTGGCGTCTCATCTGGATCCAAACTGTTTGCAAAGGCTTTCAAAATTCGGTTCCAGCACTGAAAGAGTGAACACGTACCCGATTTTTAAATGCCAAAATGGTGGAAAACTAGTTTTCTAATAAAGAAAATTGTTTCAATGTTTAACATGCAACCAATATGAAATTTGGGGTTATAAAACTGTGTGTAATGCATGTTATAGTTCTGTAATTCCTGAAATCTTGTTGTTATGATGTTGAAATTAAAAGTGATCAAAGTTCTTATTGTCCTCTTATTAGGCTATACATGTATTGCCAAATTGATCATTTCCTATTCCTAAATGATTTTTGTCTTAAAATTGTTGTTATTTAACATTGGCAACTTTTGAAAAGACCTGTTATGCAATGGAATTTTATTCCAAAGAATGAAAATTTAAAAACTATATTCAAACTGTTTTCATGCCGATGATAATGTCTGCAAGATGGATGATGGTAGATGACATGATGTTGAGATAAAAAATATTGCATGTGTTAAATGTGTAAAAATATACCATGAGGGAGTTTTGAATTTCAGTAGACATATTTCTAAAAGATTTGAGATGTTTTCTGACAAAATAGTTTTTACTAGACTTAAGATGTTTTTTGACAATGGACCCTGTAGACAAGAAAGATCCCCCCTCGTGTGAATAACATCAAGCATTGTGATAGTGGCGAAGATCTTGAATGAATATATCACAAAGTGGCCAAATGCATAAGACTGGTCAAAGTTATTGTGCCTGAGTAGGTTATAAGGACTTGGTGTAAGATATTTTGTATGGCTTTTGTTACATTCATTGAGAATATTAGCAGCATATACATGTAAGTATACATGCTTAAGGGTGGAGCCATGGATACTGGATGCTACAATATGGACAGAAGTGTATTTATTAATAGGGAAATACTTTGAGTGTATTTGTTACAGATATGTGAGGCATTCCAGTTTAATATTTAAATATGTTTTATACAAAAGTTACTGTAATAAACCATATACACAAATATAATTTGTTTATATCCAGTTTTTGAAAAGATGTTTTGTGAGGCCGGATGGCCTTTTTTTTCTTGGAAGTTTAAAACACAGAATATTTGACTGCAATAGTACCTACCACTCTGTAGTCATGATAAACAATTTATTGTCAAAATAATTTCTTCTTATATTTATACCCCCACAAACGAAGTTTAGGGGGGTATATAGGAGTGAACTTGTCTGTCAGTCGGTCGGTCTGTCTGTCGGTCCGTATTAAGTGTCTGCTCTCTAATTCAAGTAGTTTTCATCCGATCTTCACCAAACTTGGTCAGAAGTTGTATCTACATGATGTCTAGGCCAAGTTCGAAAATGGGCCTTGTCGGGTAAAAACTAGGTCACTGGGACTTAGTGCGTTTTAAACATTCAGCATGTTGTCCGCTCTCTAATTCAAGTAGTTTTCATCCGATCTTCACCAAACTTGGTCAGAAGCTGTATCTAGATTATCTTAAGGCCAAGTTTGAACATGGGCCTTGCCGGGTCAAAAACTAGGTTATGGGGTCACTTAGTGCGTTTTTTAACATTCAGCATGGTGTCCTCTCTCTTATTCAAGTAGTTTTCATCCGATCTTCACCAAACTTGGTCAGAAGTTTTATCTAGATGATCTGAAGGCCAGGTTCGAACATGGGTCATGCCAGATCAAAAACTAGGTCACAGGGTCACTTTTTACACATTGAGCTTGGTGCCCGCTCTCTATTTCAAGTAGTTTAAATCTGATCTTCACCACACTTGGTCAGAAGTTGTAACTAGATATTGTCTAGGGCAAGTTTGAATATGGGTCATGCCGGGTCATAAACAAGGTCACGGGGTCACTTAGTGCGTTTTAAACATCACAATGTTGTCCGCTCTCTAATTCAAGTAGTTTTCATCCAATCTTCACCAAACTTGGTCAGAAGTTGTATCTAGATGATGTCTAGGTCAAGTTTGAATATGGGTCATGCCGGGTCAAAAACTAGGTCACGGGGAATCTTAGTGCGTTTTAAACCACACCATGTTGTCTGCTCTCTAATTCAAGTAGTTTTCATCCAATCCTCACCAAACTTGGTCACAAGTTTTATCTAAATGATCTCTAGGACAAGTTTGAACATGGGCCATTCCGGGCCTAGAACTAGGTCAAGGGGTCACTTAGTGCGTTTTTTAACATTCAGCATGGTGTCCGCTCTCTAATTTAAGTAGTTTACATCTGATCTTCACCAAACTTGGTCAGAAGTTTTATGGAGATGATCTTAAGGCCAAGTTAGAACATGGGACTTTCTGGGTTAAAAACTAGGTCAAGGGGTCAAGAGTGTGTTTAATTTTTGATAAAGAAATTAAAAAAAAAATGTCAAGGTTTGCGTTTACTGATACTTAATCTTTTTTTGCAGCAAGAGTGGATGACATTCAAGACCCACGCTTGGAGACTCGGAAACACCAGTGCGAAATCTGCTTAAAATTGTTCATGAGACGGCTCCATCTAGAGAATCACATGCGGGTCCACACTGGGGACCGTCCGTTTGTCTGTCCACATTGTGGCAAACGGTGCAGCCAGAAAGTAAACTTAAAGTCACATTTAGCAACTTGCCATAGTGTGTTTCTGTAGACATGTAGGTTGCGATAGTGTGTTTCTGAAGACAAGTGTGTAGGTTGCCGGTAGCAACTTGCCATAGTGTGTTTCTGAAGACAAGTGTGTTGGTTGCCGGTAGCAACTTGCCATAGTGTGTTTCTGTAGACAAGTGTGTTGGTTGCCGGTAGCAAATTGCCATAGTGTGTTTCTGTGGACGAGTGTGTTGGTTGCCGGTAGCAACTTGCCATAGTGTGTTTCTGTAGACTAGTGTGTTGGTTGCCAGTAGCAACTTGCCATAGTGTGTTTCTGTAGACAAGTGTGTTGGTTACCGGTAGCAACTTGCCATAGTGTGTTTCTGTAGACAAGTGTGTTGGTTGCCGGTAGCAACTTGCCATTGTGTGTTTCTGTAGACAAGTGTGTAGGTTGCCGGTAGCAACTTGCCATAGTGTGTTTCTGTAGACAAGTGTGTTGGTTGCCAGTAGCAACTTGCCATAGTGTGTTTCTGTAGACCAGTGTGTTGGTTGCCAGTAGCAACTTGCCATAGTGTGTTTCTGTAGACCAGTGTGTTGGTTGCCATTAGCAACTTGCCATAGTGTGTTTCTGTAGACAAGTGTGTTGGTTGCTGGTTTCCCCAGAGGGAGGCTTATAAGTTGAAATAATTGAGATGTTTTCAGTCAATGGATGCTGTTGAATAGTTAGAAAAGAGGATTCAAAAAGCAATTAAAAACCTCTTACATTCAACATTATGAAGGATGTTTGAAAGATCTCGAAGAATGAACGTTTTTAAAGTGGCCCAATGAGGAAGATATGCAATTCTTTCTAGTGGCCGAAAGAGAAATTATTTTAAATGAAGTGTTTATTATGACAATGACTTCATTTAGACTTAGTCATTGTGAAAAATATGCTTGAAGAATCCTTAATGGATTGTGACACTATTGTTCATAAAACTGTTCATAAAGTGACAAAATCTTGAGATACACTCCAGACGGCACACTTGGAAACAACCTTTTGTTTGTCTACATTGTGGAAAGGATGCAGATGAAAAGGCAACTTGAAGTCACAAATCAAATCTTGCCGTAGTGTTCTTTTGTAGATCAGTGTGCATGTGGCCATAAAGTGTTCTGTCAGTGTTTATTAGCATTTGCTTATTTTAATTCCTATAAAAGTTTTTGGTTCGTTTAATGTCACATGCCTCATCATTTGTTTGACTTTTTATAATTTACTAGTTAATTCTTATATGGCTGTATAATAAACCTTAGCTTTCTATTCAAACCTTAATCCATAACATGGCAGCTTTGAAGCATTTGTGTCTAAAATTTTCTGTGGTTATTGTTTCCTATATACATGTATGAAGAATATGTAATTGGTCTCACAAAGTTTAATAAATGTTGAACAGACTTGTTTTTGCTTTCATGTCATTTTTTAAAATTGTTATATAGGATACAGACAGTAATTGTTTGACGGCCATGTGGTTTTTGTTCATAATTGATCAGCTTTTTAGTTGTTTTTGTAAAAATAATTAAGAAAATGCAAACAAATTTTAATCTTTTTGAAGGTGTTATTTGATATAAAATCTTTATGGACATGACATGATTCTATATTATAGTGTTTAGATATGGAAGTTCACTTTTACACAATATCAATACATTGGAGACCTTTCTTACTAGATTCAAGTTTTAAAGGCTTCATTTCCAACCCTTAGATACTGATGAGCAGCAAACAGCATAAAACCTGAACAGACTGCGAGTTACTCGCAGGCTGTTCTGGTTTTATGCTGTTTGCACATAGCCGTTTTCACTTCGCTTCTTATGGGGGAAAGGGTTAATTCTTTCATTTCCAGCAAACAGGTTTCTCCTCTGAGAAGAGCCGTTTTCACTTCCCTTCTTATGGGGGAAAGGGTTAATTCTTTCATTTCCAGCAAACAGGTTTCTCCTCTGAGAAGATCTTTTAAGGCTTCCTTTCTATGATCAACAATATTTGTGTGCATGCCTTAACGTTTTTTTTCTTTAATTTTCAGCTAAAACAGATATAGAAATTATGTGTGTGTATGTTTGCCTCAACATTTTCCTTCTTTAACTTTTAGCTAAACTATAGACAATATTTGTATGTGTGCCTTAACGGTTTCTTTCTTTTACTTTCAGGTTACGAATTTCTTGAGACAATATTTATATATATCTTAATGTATTCCTTCTTTAACTTTCAGGTAACAAATACCTCGAGAATCTCCTATCAAAGCCTGTATTGAAGGACCAACACAGACCGGCTAACTTCTCAGACAAGCTCTACCAGATTGTCAATGGCCCAGGGCCGAGGCATTTGACAGAAACATCTGCTACAAACATAGACTATTCGCCTGTAAGGTCCTCACTGAGCGACATAGGACAATCAATGCCTGGGAGCGAACTGAAAATGTTCTCGTGTGAATGGTGCGGTAAGACGTTCTGTCGGCGGGACTTTCTCGCACGTCACATGGTAGTGCATACCGGCGAGAAGCCTTTCGAGTGTCACATCTGTCTGCGCCGCTTCAACGTGCGGACCAACCTGAACAGTCACGTAAAGAAAATACACAAAACTTTCCCAATTGTTTGAAGTCAGTTGTGTCGTGTGATATAAAGTTAAATGTGTCATAACTTAAATTATTGTTTAATTTAAAAATTCTAGTTAGCTTTCTACAGACTCAGTCTAATTTTTGGATGTCGTTTTTTTGTATTAGAAAGCACTTCCCTTAAAAACACCCAAGTTCTAGATTGGGAATTAACAGACTAATTGTTTATGTTCTTAATGGACTCTCTAAATTATTATTTAAAGTTTTCCTAGTAAATATCTTCTAAAAATATGTTTTACCTGTAAATGTGTTTTATAATGTTTTACCTGTAAATGTGTTCTTTTATGTTTTACCTGTAATTGTGATCTATTATGTTTTACCTGTAAATCTGTTTTAACAACATTCACGTGTTTTGGTGCTTTAAAATCAAGTGTGTTCTGATTACATGTATTTATATTTTGTATAGATGCATTTTCATTATATTTGACTATCTAATACATTGTTTCTGAAGCAGGGGACAGTTTCAACAAACATGTTTATGACAAATTTAGAATACAATAAATATTTTAAAGAAACATTATTGCATAACACCAAGGCATATAATTACTAATTTCCAGTAAATGTATTCATTTCATCAGTGTCTTACCGTCGGAATATGTTTTGCGTGGATATTTATCAACATCTTGTATATTATACTTTTCAAATTTTAGTCGTAAATTAAGATTGTCGTACGATCTTTGATGAAACGACCCCCTGAACTCTAGACAGATGCTCATTAAAGAAACAACAAGTTGGTAGTTTTGTTGCAGGTTCTTTTGTGAGTGTGTATATAATGTATATTTACAAAACATGTTTATTTAAAGTGCTTACAAGTGATGTTTAGTAATGTTTTTTAGGTAGCATACAGCAGCCAAGTTTAATAACCACCCAGATTATATGATACACTTTTGAATTATGGCCTCGAAATGAAAAAAAAGAAAACAAAAGATCCTTTTATTCAATTGTCCTCTCTCTACCTACCATGCGTTTAATCTGATCATCATTGAACTATGTGGCAATGTTTTTGGGCATATATTCTCAGCAAGTTTGATAAACAGCCAGATTGCATGAATCACTTCTAACTTATTGCCCCTTTATTATAAAAAATTGCCTGATAAACACTCTTAACCTCATAATTTTAATCAGATCATCATGAAACTTAGTCTAAATGATTTTAGGCATATAATCCTGTCCTGGGGTCGTATTCCAGAAGCATCTCAAGTTAAATTTTAGTCTTATCCTTAAATTGGGAAATTTTCTTAAGTGTGTCATTTCATATTGCAATAGATTGGCATCAAGATATACATTTAAATAACATCATTATGCCAATGTTATTTTAGAAATATTAAAAAAACATGTGTTTTCTTATTTGGTAAAGAAATACAAAACATTCTAATTTTGAACTTAAGTGAAATAATTTAAGAAATGACTTAAAATGTTTCTGGAATACCACCCCTGGCCATAAAATCCACAATAAGCAGTCATATTGCATGAAGCTCTTCTTAATTATGGCCCTTGAAGAATATGAAATTTACAAAAATAATGTTGTATGCTCTCTGACTCAAAAATATTGTAATCTTATTCATCAAACTTTATCAATATAACGCAGACCTTTAAATGGGCGTATTATGTTACAAGTTTTCACTCTTCCTGTAAATGCTTATGTATTCATGGTTTTACATATTTATATGTTTTAGTTTCTTTGAGAAAGTAGTCTGTTTGTAGTTATGTACATAGGCTATACATTTTAGCATGTTCATCTGTTTTTATGAAGAATAAGTTCTTTATGCAATCATTATGTTTGTCATTACATCACGATAAGCATATTGAGGAAACAGCATACATCTTTTTTTATGCCCCAAGTAGGGTGGCATATAGCCGTTGAACTGTCCGTCAGTCCATCTGTCCGTCTGTCAGTCAGTCTGTCCATCCGTGATTCCGTCCGAAAACTTTAACATTGGCCATAACTTTTGCAATATTGAAGATAGAAACTTTATATTTGGCATGCATGTGTATCTCATGGAGCTGCACATTTTGAGTGGAAAAAGATCAAGGTCTCCCTTCAAGATCAAAGGTCAAATATATGGCTTCAAAGCGGGGCAAAAGGGGGGCATTGTGTTTGTGACAAATACATCTCTTGTTGTAAATAATTTTTACAGGGATTTTATCAATTGAGCAGGCTGTTTTTAGCTTACTTTTTTAAAGAAAATAATATTTAATTTTATCTTTGGTTTAAAAACAATTGTTTAAAAATCAACATCTACATATTATTAAGGTTAATTTGTAAAATGTTGGTTCATATTATACATGTATTATATTCATATTATATTAATTATTATAAGATTAAATTTATAACATCTTTTTTGTTTGTTATTATGACAAATAAGTTTTGTTACTTAAATTATTCAATCTGTTGTTTTTTCCACTACATTTTACAGTCTTTCAGTGTATATAAAAGGTTATGCTGCTAATTTTATTAATTAATGTGTTTTTATGCCCCAGGTAGGGTGGCATATAGCAGTTGAACTGTCCGTCAGTATGTCAGTCAGTCTGTCCGTCCGTCCGAAAAAACTTTAACATTGGCCATTACTTTTTCACTATTGAAGATAGCAACTTGATATTTAAAATGCATGTGTATCTCAAGGAGCTGAACATTTTGAGTGGTGAAAGGTGAAGGTGAAGGTCATCCTTCAAAGTCAAATGTCAAATATATGGCATCTTTCCGTCCGAAAACTTTAACATTGGCCATAACTTTTTTAATATTGAAGATAGCAACTTGATATTTGGCATGCATGTGCATCTCACAGAGCTGCACATTTTGAGTGATGAAAGGTTAAGGTCAAGGTCATCCTTCAAGGTCAAATGTCTAATATATGGTGTCTGTCCGTCCTTCCAAAAACTTTAACATTGGCCATAACTTTTGCAATATTGAAGATAGCAACTTGATATTTGGCATGCATGTGTATCTCATGGAGCTGTACATTTTGAGTGGTGAAAGGTCAAGGTCAAGGTCATTCTTCAAGGTCAAATGTCAAATATATGGCGTCTGTCCGTCCGAAAACTTTAACATTGGCCATAACTTTTTTATTATTGAAGATAGCAACTTGATATTTGGCATGCATGTGTATCTCATGAAGCTGCAAGCAACTTGATATTTGGCTTGCATGTGTATCTCATGAAGCTGCACATTTTGAGTGGTGGAAGTTCAAGGTCAAGGTCATCCTTTAAGGTCAAAGGTAAAAAGAAAAAAAAATAATTTCAAAGCAGAATTCTCATGAAGCTGCACATTTTGAGTGGTAGAAGTTCAAGGTCAAGGTAATCCTTCAAGGTCAAAGGTCAAATTTTTATATATTTTTTTTCAAAGCGGTGTTCTTATGAAGCTGCATATTTTGAGTGGTGGAAGTTAAAGGTAAAGGTCATCCTTCAAGGTAAAAGGTCAAAAAAAATTAAATAAATAATAATTTCAAAGGGGCATTCTCATGAAGCTGCACATTTTGAGTGGTGGAAGTTCAAGGTCAAGGTCAAAGGTCATTTTTTTTTAAGCGGTGTTCTCATGAAGCTGCACATTTTGAGTGGTGGAAGTTCAAGGTCAAGGTCATCCTTCAAGGTCAAAGGTCAAAAAAATAATAAAAAAATTCAAAGCAGCACATTAGGGGGCATTGTGTTTCTGACGAACACATCTCTTGTTTAAATCTATTTTGTAATCCATGAACTTGTTACCATTTCGAATAGCTTTTATTTCTATGCAAGTCAAGTTTATAAACAAAATTAAAGATTTGAAAAATAACAAATACTTTGATGTGTATTTTTTGTTTGTAATAAACTGTATGATGAGAATATTTTTAATGTCTGGACTTCATGCTTTGCGATTTCTATATGTGCCTTAATTTGTGTAAGAATCAGTCTGATTGTGTAACCTACACATATATATGGTTTTGTGTAACCTATATATCGTTTTCACAACTTAATATTCACTGTTGTTTAATGACTTTAAAAGAACAATATGATGTCAACATTATGTACTTTCTGTAAATTTCTATAACAAAATACAATTTTCACTAAGTTTTGTAAATTAAATTTATGATTGATTACTAATTATGTTAATGTACCATCTTTTTGTCAATCAAATCCACTTATGGGGAAATTTAACATTTTGGATCTCATCAAGTGCACATTGAATAATTCAATTTTATGGACCTTGGTGGGGCTAATGTTGCTGAGTTTTTCTTTCTTTCAGGTGACAAATGCATCATCCAGAACATTGCAAATTCACTTGAAGCACGTAAAAGACATTTCTGCTCAATTTGTGGAAAAGGCTTTACCAGATCCAATGACGTGCATAAACACATGAGAATTCATACCGGAGAAAGACCATTTTCGTGCCAACTTTGTGGAAAAACGTTTGCACAGAAATCACACTTAAATTCCCATTTTGCCATTCATCTGTTTTGATCTAACACGTTATGTGGTTAATTGTGAGCGTTTTTTAACTTATTTTTTTAAGGTAATGGTATACAATATGGTTTTTTTGTCATTTCTGTTATTCTGCCTCTAAAATAAGCATTGTTTTGACAAATACCTTATACTTATTAGAATCCTTAGGATAATGCAAGGTCACCAAAAAGTTATACATGTATTAATAACTGAAATTTATCTATAGATATCAATTGCTGCACAATTTGTATTTAATGTTGCAATCTTGGGATAAAATAAAAGTTTGTGTTTGGTATTATTTCTTATTATCATTTAGATTCTGACGGTTTCTCAGTGCTCTCCTGTGGCAGCTGGCTCAAAACTTTCTTTACTCAAATTTACAGTAGAGCATAGAAACTCTTTACATGTTAGCTTTTTATGGGGTTTTCTAAAGTAAATGTTATTGTCAAATTGTTCTTTCTTTAGCTGAAAAAAAAAGCAGTTATAGGCTAATTAGGCCATTTATAGAGTAATCACTGGAATCATCCGCTTAATGGCGGGCATTGAGCAAAATGGCTGGCATTGAAAGATGAAGTCCTCTCACTTCTACATCTGTTATAGGTCCACATCAGACGCACGAGTTCACCCAGATGTGGAGACCCATCTGCTCCGTATGTAACCGCCTCTGCCCCAGCCGTCGCGCCCTGATGGTGCACATGTGCATACACACTGGAGAGAGACCACACGCCTGTCAACACTGTGAGATGAGATTCACACAGAAGAACAACCTTAAACGTCACATGCAGAATGTGCACCGACTGAATAAGATGTGACTGTCTTCTTTGCCATGAGATTCACACAGAAGAACAACCTTAAACGTCACATGCAGAATGTGCACCAACTTAATAACATGTGACTGTCTTCTATGCCATGAGATTCACACAGAAAAACTTAATCTTAAATGGCACATGCACAATGTGAATGCAGTGAATATCACGTGAATGTCTTTTCTATGTTTTGGTGAATTATTGAATCCCTTTGCATAAAGGCGTTTCTGATTTGTTGAAAATCCCACCCATGTCCCCACTGTGAGATTAGATTCACCCAGAAGAACGACCTTAGACGACAGGTGTGCAATGTTCATGCACTAAATGTCATGTGACTGTCTTCTCTATGAGCCGTGTTCTGGGAAAACAGGGCTTAATGCATATGTGTAAAGTATTGTCCCAGATTAGCCTGTTGTACAGCCCACACATGCTAATCAGGGATGACACTTTCCACTTTTAAGATATTGTTTGTTTAAAATAAGTCTCTTAGCGAAAAATCAGGTTCAGTTGGAAACTGTTGTCTTTGATAAGCCTGTGTCTACTGCTTATCTTGGCTGACACTTTTCACACAGGCACTTACCCTGGAAGACACTTTTCACACAGGCACTAACCCTGGAAGACACTTTTCACACAGGCACTAACCCTGGAAGACACTTTTCACACAGGCACTAACCCTGGAAGACACTTTTCACACAGGCACTAACCCTGGAAGACACTTTTCACACAGGCACTAACCCTGGAAGACACTTTTCACACAGGCACTAACCCTGGAAGACACTTTTCACACAGGCACTAACCCTGGAAGACACTTTTTACACAGGCACTAACCCTGGAAGACACTTTTCACACAGGCACTAACCATGGAAGACACTTTTCACACAGGCACTAACCATGGAAGACACTTTTCACACAGGCACTAACCCTGGAAGACACTTTTCACACAGGCACTAACCCTGGAAGACACTTTTCACACAGGCACTAACCCTGGAAGACACTTTTCACACAGGCACTAACCCTGGAAGACACTTTTCACACAGGCACTAACCCTGGAAGACACTTTTCACACAGGCACTAACGCTGGAAGACACTTTTTACACAGGCACTAACCCTGGAAGACACTTTTCACACAGGCACTAACCTTGGAAGACACTTTTCACACAGGCACTAACCATGGAAGACACTTTTCACACAGGCACTAACCATGGAAGACACTTTTCACACAGGCACTAACCCTGGAAGACACTTTTCACACAGGCACTAACCCTGGAAGACACTTTTCACACAGGCACTAACCCTGTTATCCCAGAGCACGGCTTGGTGAATTATTAGATCGTATTGCATAATAGCGCTTATGACTTAATGAAGAGAAATCAAGATTATGTGTTGTTTTTTAACAATGACTGTGATTTAAGAAAACACTTAGCAGGAGTTGCTTTATGATACCCACTCCTGAATGTGATTTTGGAGTAGTTTTTAGTTGAAATTGTTAATAGTTTATTTCGTTGGCACGTTTTCTTGTGTTTTCTTATGTTTGCATCATATGCAAAGTGTTATACTTAATCAAGTAATTAATAAAAAAATTGATAAAAAAGGCATACAGTTCTCAGCCAAATATTAGTAGTAATTATATTTGTGCACTTAGAGCACAAATAGATAACAAACAATTATAATTATAATTATCATGGTGTTAGATTTATGTTTGTTTGTTATCTATTTGTGTTTCCTTGATATGACAGGGATTGTACGGCGGTACAAATATTGTGTTCTCCTCTGCACGTTTTCATGTTGGTTTTATTTGGTCCTAACAAATGTTATACTTAGTTATGGCAATAAAATAATGTGAATGGAAAAGATTGTCTCTTTGTAATAAATAGCACAGTCTATGGATTTGATGAGGAAATATAAAACAGTACTTGTTTATTTTTCTGTAATAATAAGTGTGTAGTTATAGTCACATGCTTGGAACTTGTGCTTAATAAGTTGGGAACAACAATAAAATAATATTATTACTGTTTGATCTTGTGATATGCTCTAGGTATCAATAACACAATGTCAATATATGTTCACATTATGAAAACAATGCATCTAATTTATACTTAACTCTTTCAGTGCTAGAACCGAATTTTGAAGGCCTTTGCAAACAGTTTGGATCCAGATGAGACGCCACAGAACGTGGCGTCTCATCAGGATCCAAACTGTTTGCTATTCTGATAGTATTCTTTGAAAAAAATTGAAGAAAATGCAAATTTTAGAAATTCAGCAGACAACATTTTAGCAAACGACAAATTTCCCAGCATGCCAAGGGTTAATATTATTATGAGTGTAGTGTTATGATATTATGTTAAGTCTTTTGATTAGTCTTTTTATTTCTTGTTTAAATGTATAAATAACGTAGAATCCTACTCTGATCAATAGTCAGCCTATTGATTTTAATAAGGGCAGCACTGTGTGAAAACCGGGTTAAAAACGTGCCTAATGTTTGTCCCAGATAAGCCAATGCAGTCTGCACAAGCTGATCAGGGATGATACTTTTGCCTTATCTGTGTTTTTTTGTCGAAACGAAAAATGTATAACTGCAAAAGTGTCATCTTTGATAACCATGTGAGGAAAGCACAGGCTAATCAGGCAGAAAGCACAGGCTAATCAGGCAGAAAGCACAGGCTAATTAGGCAGAAAGCACAGGCTAATCAGGCAGAAAGCACAGGCTAATCAGGCACAACACTTTATGCACATGCTTTAATCACCTTTTACAAAGTTAGGCTCGTATACAAGCGTTCCTTCTTTTTTTTCAGACCTGGTTGGTCCAAATCAGCACTTCAGTCGGAAGCATGTTTGCCCCACGTGTGGTAAGGGGTTTCATGGCAGATCGGGCCTTGAGAACCACGTGAGGATTCACACAGGGGACAGACCCTTTAAGTGCCACATTTGTGCCAAATCCTTCAACCAGAAGAGCATTCTCAAGTCTCACATGATCGTACACATGAAAATGCAGTGATGTCCCCCAGTGCCATATCTAGCAAATCCTTCAACCAGAAATCTCAAATCTCTCATGATTTTACAAATGAAAATACTGTTTTGTGCTAAGGAAAGTGATTTGTTCATGGGAAAGTGATGTCTGCATGGGAAAGTGATGTTTGCATGGGAAAGTGATGTCTGCATGGGGAAGTGATGTCTGCATGGGAAAGTGACGTCTGCATGGGAAAGTGATGTCTGCATGGGAAAGTGATGTGTGAATGGGATAGTGAAGTCTGGATGGGAAAGTGACGTTTGCATGGGAAAGTGACATCTGCATGGGAAAGTGATGTCTGAATTGGATAGTGACACCTGCTAGGAAAGTGACGTTTGCATGGGAAAGTGATGTCTGCATGGGAAAGTGATGTCTGCATGGGAAAGTGATGTTTGCATGGGAAAGTGATGTCTGCATGGGAAAGTGATGTTTGCATGGGAAAGTGACGTTTGCATGGGAAAGTGATGCTTGCATGGGGAAGTGATGCTTGCATGGGGAAGTGACGTCTGCATGAGAAAGTGACGTTTGCATGGGAAAGTGATGTCTGCATGGGAAAGTGAGGCTTGCATGGGAAAGTGACGCTTGCATGGGAAAGTGGTGTCTGCATGGGAAAGTGATGTCTGCATGGGAAAGTGATGTCTTAATGGGAAAGTGACGCTTGCATGGGAAAGTGACGCTTGCATGGGAAAGTGGTGTCTGCATGGGAAAGTGATGTCTGCATGGGAAAGTGATTTCTGAATGGGAAAGTGATGTCTGCACGGAAAAAAAATTAATGCACGTGACAGTTATGAGAAAGACTCAGAATTTATGTCTGAACGATGCGATGTAAATTTTGAGATACGTTGTATACACATTCTTTGCACGCAACAGTTATATTTGCATGGAAATCTAAATTGAGATGTTTCTTTGAGTTTTAGTTATTGGGGGTATGTTACACAGCATTTCAGTGCTGGAACCGAATTTTGAAGGCCTTTTCAAACAGTTTGGATCAAGATGAGATGCCATAGAACGTGGCATCTCATCAGAATCCGAACTGTTTGCTATTCTGATAGTATTCTTTGAAAAAAATCGAACAAAATGCTACTGTTATAAATTCAGCAGACGACATTTTAGCAGACGACAAATTTGCCAGCATGCAATGGGTTAAATTTTTTTCAACTTCTTGCCAGTCCAGGCGTGTGTAAAATTGCTGATACGCAAATATTTATATGGACAAATAACTACATCCTGAAGCTGTAGGTTTGTTTTGTACATACTTATGTTTACCTGCAGTTTAGCTTTTCTATTTGAAACGCACAATTATTTATTATGGATAAAACTGTTGTTTACTAATAAAACATTCATACTGAATTTATTCATATATAATAGAACTTTTATTTATACAAATACATATGCATATATAAACAATTGAAATAGAGCTTTATGGTCCTTGTTCAACACATATCACATATCATGATGTAATATTCATATCAGTGTATTTATCAATATCATCTTATGATTCTATCACTATGCACAACTGTTTAAACGTTATATATAATAAATATATACCGCTTCAACTTTAATTATGTTTTTAAGAAGATAGCCCTTTCAAAAGCATACATTGGTTTGATATAGTTTATCATTTAAATATGGACTCTTTTAATTGTTTTTATGTCAGTCTTTTTTTCACCATTTCTGGAATGGGGCCAGGGCCCTTTTGATTGGGGAAATGGAAAAAAGGTATTGTTTTGACTAAACTGGATATTGGTGTAATTGTTTTTTGTTTTGTTTTTATAACAAATACCCTTTAACTTAGAATAAGTGTTTAACATATTATATTTACTATGGTTAAATCCATCGAGCTGCAAAGGAAATTAACTAAATGTTGCATGTTATTTACATTTTGAAAAATATGTATATTTTTGACATCGGGAATGCGGCAGAATAATGCACTCAAATTAAAAGACCCCAATACTTTATCTATTACAAAACTGTAACAACACTAACACACACAGGGGTTTTTGATTTTAGATCATAGAAGTTCAGCCACGCAAAGTCATATCAGCCACGCTGCAATGAAATGCCATGCCTGCACAGTTTGCGACAAAGTGTTCCAGTACCCGTCCCACCTCGCGATCCACATGAGAGTCCATACAGGCATAAAACCGTTCCGCTGCAAAATCTGTGGGAAATATTTCAACCAGAAAAGCAACCTGAACTCGCACTCTGTGACACACATTAGGATGTAGCAGAGTTGTTGGTGACATTGCTTCACTCTGTGACACACATTAAGATGTAGCAGAAGTGTTGGTGACATTGCTTCACTCTGTGACACACATTAAGATGTAGCAGAGTTGTTGGTGACATTGCTTCACTCTGTGACACACATTAAGATGTAGCAGAAGTGTTGGTGACATTGCTTCACTCTGTGACACACATTAAGATGTAGCAGAGTTGTTGGTGACATTGCTTCACTCTGTGACACACATTAAGATGTAGCAGAATTGTTGGTGACATTGCTTCACTCTGTGACACACATTAAGATGTACCAGAATTGTTGGTGACATTGCTTCACTCTGTGACACACAATAAGATGTAGCAGAATTGTTGGTGACATTGCTTCAAAACGTTGAATGAAGCCGTCACACCTTATTCTGAACTGTTCAAGTAATAATACATATTACTTTTATTATATATTAGAACAAATGTTATTTAACAGTGTTTTCTTAAAATACATTAATAAATCTGTCCTTTCAATAAAGACTTCTGTGTTTTACGACAATGTCTCTGTTCAACTTTTAATGAGACTAAAAATGTGAACAATAGAGTTAGGACTTCTGTGTTCTTATTTCTGAGCTCTTTTTATGCTAATCAGACTAAATAAAAACTCCACATAGAATTATGGCCATGAACTATTCCTTGCAGGTAACTGTAAGCCGGTCGTTTTAAATAAAATTGTGTCCTTTCAATCATGACGATTGTGTTCTAAGGCCTTGAGCTTTTTTATTAGTGATCAGACTAAAAACTTGAACTACATGTTCTATTGGGCATCATGGCCATGAACTCTTCTTTGCAGGTAACGGCCGGCTGTTGGTTTCATTGAGCGGCATCCGCCACTTCCGGTGTCCAGTATGCCCCAAGCTGTTTCCCAGCCGGTTCAGCCTCCTGGAACACTCGCGCACCCACACCGGAGAAAGGCCATTCCAGTGTGACATCTGCGAGTACAAGTCAGCCAAGAAAGGAAACCTTACCAGGCACATGCTCACAGTGCATCACTCTGTTCAGTAACCGCCTGTTTCTAATCATTGAGGCATTGTTCCGGGAAAACTGCTTAATTCATGTGAGTAAAGTGTCCCCCAGATTAGCCTGTGCAGTCTGCGGAGGCTGAATTCTTGTTTAGAAGAGACTTCCTTTAAAAGAAAAATTTCGAACAAGCGGAAAGTTTCGTCCCCTGACTAGCCTGTGCGAAATGCACATGCTTATAGGGGCTGACACTTTACGCAAATGCATTAAGCCCAGTTTTCGCATAACGAGGCTTATTGAATGGCGAAGCTGCATGTCATTGAGCAACCAGGTACAATTCATCATTGAGTGACAGTGCAAAATCTCATTGGAGAAAACAGCTGCAATTCATCATTGAATGACAGTGCAAAATGTCATTGAGAAATCAGTGATACATGTAGTAGATATGTCAAGAAGTCCACTACACAATAAAGTGTCTTAGTATTATGTATTTAGTATTATGTATTCATATTGTTTAATAAATATTGTGAAATCAACTACTAGTCTTAAGTTTGGATCTTTCCCTTGGTATAGTCAGTGTTAGAATAGCATTGTTTTAAGTTGACGTGAGCCCACTGACTTTTAGACATGTTCTTCTTTCATGTTGAGCCTTGGGGAACTAACTTTTGGATAGCGATTTCTTAAAACCCCTTATGCAAGATTTTAAGTTGGGTGTTGCATCCTGATAATACTTGAATAGCTAACCTTAATTCGTAAGGTCCCCATGGCGTTGTGGATGTTGTGTCCGTCTAGCGCCCGAGAGGTCACGGGTTCGCACCCCACGTTGGGAATGTTATGTCGATCACCCCCAAAAGACACCCAAGTGCTGCTTTAACCAAGGAAAGGGACTGGAGAGCGTTTCATTAAGCATTGATCTTGCGATGCAATCGAGCTAAAATAAAAAGGTCTTAACATAATATTTCAAACAACATTGTATCAATTTCAGGTCAACGTGCAAGCGGTGTCCCGATTCAGATGGTCGGACCGATTATCTCGAAGGGTCTATTTATAAAGGGGCACCACGACTCAATGACCGCAGAAGGTTTACCAGACTTGCAAGCAAGCATGGATGACATCGCACTCCGGACGATGAAGTACCTGTGCCCATTCTGTGCCAAACCGTTCCCTAGCAAAGGGGCCCTGGCGATGCATGAGAGGGTGCATACCGGCGAGAAACCATTTGAGTGTGAGGTGTGTCACAAAAGGTTCTCCACCAAGGGCAACATGAAAGCCCACATGCTTGTTCACGCCAAGGAACAACTTCTTGAAATTCAAAACCAGAAAATGATGAAGTAGAGAACTTTAACCCATTTATGTCTAGTGGATTCTCCCATCCTTCCAAATTGGATCAATTTATTTCTAAAATTTGGGATGTCTAGTATATTTATTTCTATATTTAGAATATTTCTTACAAAAATTCCTGTAAGCAAACGGGCGTATACCCAGATGAGACGCCGCATGATGCAAGGTCTTTTTTCTAGACGCTAGGCATAAATGGGTTAAATTGTAGGAATTGACTCTAACTTTTGTTGAGTGAGTTAATGATCATGTGAGTTCAGTTTTAAGAATGGATTTAATACTTATCATTTTGAATTATGTGTTTTATCAATCGTTGATATATTTAAGGGATAGATCCAAACGATGTTAACAATCTTCACATTTTTGTTTCATTTAAGCTTATTTTATTTACATATGTATGCATGTAAAGCTCATTCTAGTTTTTACCAAGCATGTGTTGTTTTTTAACTCTTTCAGTGCTGGAACCGAATTTTTAAGGCCTTTGCAAACAGTTTGGATCCAGATGAGACGTGGCGTCTCATCAGGATCCAAACTGTTTGCTATTTTGATAGTATTCTTTAAAAAAAATCGAAGAAAATGCTAATTTTAGAAATTCAGGAGACTACATTTTAGCAGACGACAAATTTCCCAGCATGCAAAGGGTGAGGTCATAGTGTAAATATGCGTTATTGTTCGTTCAATATAAGTTTTTTTTAATACATGCTGTTTGTTGTGAGTTATTTTAAGACTAAAGTAAATTTTTAGAAGAACAATTTCAGGCTTTTTCTAGCTCTTTCCAATAACTTTGTGCAAAATGTTGAATCTGATTTAATAAATAAGCTGTTGTGTTCATATTTATATTGTTATTCACCGAACGAAAACAACGATTGGCATCGTCTATTTATTGATTTGTATAATTCGAGAAAGCCGTGGTCTTAATTTGTAGGAAATACGTACATGATGCTCATAATTATATACTTAGAATATTTTATGAATATATATTTTTTTGGTGTCAATAACTTTTTATAAAAAGACCTTCTCAAATGGTGAGATCTATGTTATTGTCCCCTACCGGTTTCACCGGGGGGACTTATGGTTTGCGCTCTGTATGTCCGTCAGTCTGTCACACTTTTCTGGATCCTGCGATAACTTTAAAAGTTCTTAATATTTTTTCATGATACTTGAAGCTCGGATAGATGGCAATATGGACATTATGCACATCATTTTATTTTGTTCCTACGTCAAAAATTCTGGTTGCTACGGCAACAAATAATAAATTTGTCTGACTTTGGTGGAGCCAATAGGGGACATATATTGCTTGGCAATAGTCTTGTTCATAACATGTGTTATGCACTGGATTTGCATTTCAGCGAGCTGCCATGATTTATTACAGCACATTTGTATTTTTACAGTTATAGCCCTCTCATAGAACACAATTTATTCGGCCGAGGGTATCAACTCAATAGATTTACTTGTTTATAGTTTGTGTTATGCCCGGTGACTGTGTATGCAATGAAGCATTACTTTCTAATGTGCGGTCTTGATTTATTCAAAGACCTATAAAATACATAATAATTCATTAAGTAATTTCTTTATCCGACATCGGCGAAGGGGGATCGGTTACCATACACGCGCGGCCATTTTAACAGCTACGCGCTTGAAGCTAACCACATGACCCTGCCGCGAGATGTTTATGGGATAGCGCGTGGTTTCCCATCCTGGTATTATACGTCTTTTATGTTTTTCAGCACATGGGTCCTACCGCTATGGCAGTGCGAGCGAGTTATCGGCCTTGAGGCTCAACCTGAAGCATATCTGTCAGTATTGCTCCAAGCCCATGTCCTCCAACGCCGCGCTGGAGAGGCATATACGCATCCATACTGGGGAGAAACCGTTTGCCTGCACTGTCTGTGACCATAAGGCTAACACCAAGGGGAACTTGAAGATTCATATGCTCGTTCATTCAAAATTACGTTAACCCTTTGCATGCTGGGAAAGTTGTCGTCTGCTAAAATGTCAGCTGCTTAATTTCTAAAATTAGCATTTTCTTCGATTTTCAAAGAATACTATCAGAATAGCAAACAGTTTGGATCCTGATGAGACGCCACGTTCTGTGGCGTCTCATCTGGATCCAAATTGTTTGCAAAGGCCTTCAAAATTCGGCTCCAGCACTGAAAGAGTTAAATAGTTGTGGAGAAGTGAACAAACTTAATAATTTGTTTTCAGGTTTTACATTTTCCTGTTCAGTGTTATTCATTATTTACAATATGTTGTACAGTAGTTTTAAATTGTTTCCTCATGTTATTCACTTGTTTGCGGAGCTGCCCATAGAATAGGTTAACCTTGTGTTGTATGCACCTCAGCATCTACAGATGATATGAGGCAAATAGCAATTTGCCTATCCGTTCATTTGTTGGTTCATTGCTTAATTTTGTTGTTTTTTTGACGTGACACATTTGGTTTGACATCAATAAGACTTCTTGTAATGCCTTGGGACTTGAATAGATGTTGTCTTTGGACACTAAATATCAGTTTGACCTTGACATTGACATACTTTTGGATTTTGACTGAACCATAAGGTGCGATGTTTTGGTGAACCCTTTTGACTGAACCATACAGTGCGATGTTTTGGTGAACCCTTTTGACTGAACCATTAGGTGCGATGTTTTGGTGAACCCTTTTGACTGAACCATAAGGTGCGATGTTTTGGTGAACCCTATTGACTGAACCATAAGGTGCGATGTTTTGGTGAACCCTTTTGACTGAACCATAAGGTGCGATGTTTTGGTGAACCCTTTTGACTGAACCATAAGGTGCGATGTTTTGGTGAACCCTATTGACTGAACCATAAGGTGCGATGTTTTGGTGAACCCTTTTGACTGAACCATCAAGTGCGATGTTTTGGTGAACCCTTTTGACTGAACCATAAGGTGCAATGTTTTGGTGAACCCTTTTAACTGAACCATAAGGTGCGATGTTTTGGTGAACCCTTTTGACTGAACCATAAGGTGCGATGTTTTGGTGAACCCTTTTGACTGAACCATAAGGTGCGATGTTTTGGTGAACTATATTGACTGAACCATAAGGTGCGATGTTTTGGTGAACCCTTTTGACTGAACCATAAGGTGCGATGTTTTGGTGAACCCTTTTGACTGAACCATTAGGTGCGATGTTTTGGTGAACCCTTTTGACTGAACCATAAGGTGCGATGTTTTGGTGAACCCTATTGACTGAACCATAAGGTGCGATGTTTTGGTGAACCCTTTTGACTGAACCATAAGGTGCGATGTTTTGGTGAACCCTTTTGACTGAACCATAAGGTGCGATGTTTTGGTGAACCCTATTGACTGAACCATAAGGTGCGATGTTTTGGTGAACCCTTTTGACTGAACCATAAGGTGCGATGTTTTGGTGAACCCTTTTGACTGAACCATAAGGTGCGATGTTTTGGTGAACCCTATTGACTGAACCATAAGGTGCGATGTTTTGGTGAACCCTTTTGACTGAACCATCAAGTGCGATGTTTTGGTGAACCCTTTTGACTGAACCATAAGGTGCAATGTTTTGGTGAACCCTTTTAACTGAACCATAAGGTGCGATGTTTTGGTGAACCCTTTTGACTGAACCATAAGGTGCGATGTTTTGGTGAACCCTTTTGACTGAACCATTAGGTGCGATGTTTTGGTGAACCCTTTTGACTGAACCATAAGGTGCGATGTTTTGGTGAACCCTATTGACTGAACCATAAGGTGCGATGTTTTGGTGAACCCTTTTGACTGAACCATAAGGTGCGATGTTTTGGTGAACCCTTTTGACTGAACCATAAGGTGCGATGTTTTGGTGAACCCTATTGACTGAACCATAAGGTGCGATGTTTTGGTGAACCCTTTTGACTGAACCATCAAGTGCGATGTTTTGGTGAACCCTTTTGACTGAACCATAAGGTGCAATGTTTTGGTGAACCCTTTTAACTGAACCATAAGGTGCGATGTTTTGGTGAACCCTTTTGACTGAACCATAAGGTGCGATGTTTTGGTGAACCCTTTTGACTGAACCATAAGGTGCGATGTTTTGGTGAACTATATTGACTGAACCATAAGGTGCGATGTTTTGGTGAACCCTTTTGACTGAACCATAAGGTGCGATGTTTTGGTGAACCCTTTTGACTGAACCATAAGGTGCGATGTTTTGGTGAACCCTTTTGACTGAACCATAAGGTGCAATGTTTTGGTGAACCCTTTTTACTGAACCATAAGGTGCGATGTTTTGGTGAACCCTTTTGACTGAACCATAAGGTGCAATGTTTTGGTGAACCCTATTGACTGAACCATAAGGTGCGATGTTTTGGTGAACCCTTTTGACTGAACCATAAGGTGCGATGTTTTTGTAAACCCTTTTGACTGAACCATAAGGTGCGATGTTTTGGTGAACCCTTTGACTGAACCATAAGGTGCAATGTTTTGGTGAACCCTTTCTCCTTAGAAGCCAAGTGAAAATGGGTATGTGCAAACAGCATAAAACCAGAACAGCCTGTGAGTTACTCACTGTCTGTTCAGGTTTTATGCTGTTTGCTGTTCATCAGTACCTAAGGGTTGGAATAGAGGCCTTAAAAACTTGAATACAGTAAGAAAGGTCTTTAATTAATGATAACTTTCTAAGGGACTACACATGCGTGAAAATGCGTATCTAAGAGGTAAAGGGGTAAATCATCACGACTTTTTTCGTGTCAAACTTCGAAGGTTCGATACTTGAAAGGATAATATATGTGAACACTATTAACACACACACACATCACATCACATCACCTGACAAATACTTGAATAGATGCGCATGTTTGTCTGTGACCACTATTAAAGGGTCCTTTTCACAGATTTTGGCATGTTTTGAAATTTGTCAGTAAATGTTTTCTATTGATAAATGTAAACATTTGCTATAAAAAGCTCCAGTAAAATATCAAGAATAAAACTTAAAAAAGAAGAAAAAAAGTAACCTTCAACAGGGCTTGACTTGAACCACTGATCCCTGGAGTCCTGGAGTGACAAGTCTTAACACTTAAACCTCTCGACTATTCTCCCGCATTCAAAGAAAGTTGTATTTTATACTAATATAAACAACAGAAATCTCCAAATTATTCAATGGTTTCGCGTTGCAACACTTTGTAATTTTCAGGTTTTTAAATCTTCAAAAGATGCATTTAATGGCTGTCTTAGAGCATGGTAAATGTTCAGTATTACTGTTTCCTCCCAAATATCATAACTAAATCGAAAATGTTTGAATCTGAAACAACTTTTTTAAACTTTGTCAATTTACCAAAACGTGAAAAGGCCCCTTTAACACACTCACAATACCTTACCTGACAAAGCTTCTACTTGGGGCATGTAATGCTTTTATTTTATGCAGCATCCTATTTGAAATATGTTGGTTTCCATAGACTTGAAAGTATAATTGTTTGGTTGTTATCATTATGTAATATTTCTCGCAATGTCAATCATTTTATGTAATGCACATGTATGTAAATAAATAACAATTTGAGCAATTTTATGTTATGCACATGTATGTAAATAAATAACAATTTGAGCGATATGTGTATTGATTTCTTCTTCCCTATTTCTACACTTGCTTTCTGTTAACACATTTTTATATCTCAATATTTTGTCCGATCTAAGAGACACATTGAATACATGTCTTTTAAACAAATCACTACCATTGTCTTTTTCTCTTACAGATTATCATGCCATTTTCCTCGACTACTGCTCTTAGATGGAATGTCAGAATTTCGGTCAGCCTTCCTGTAGAGCTGTAAACTTTTTATGCCCCCCTTCGAGGAGAGGGGGTATATTGCTTTGCTCATGTCGGTCGGTCTGTTGGTCGGTCAGTCTGTTGGTCCGTCCACCAGGTGGTTGTCAGACGATAACTCAAGAACGCTTGGGCCTAGGATCATGAAACTTCATAGGTTCATTGATCATGACTCGCAGATGACCCCTATTGATTTTCAGGTCACTAGGTCAAAGGTCAAGGTCACAGTGACCCGAAATAGTAAAATGGTTTCCGGATGATAACTCAAGAACGCTTAGGCCTAGGATCATGAAACTTGATAGGTAGATTGATCATGACTCGCAGATGACCCCTATTGTTTTTCAGGTCACTAGGTCAAAGGTCAAGGTCACAGTGACCCAAAATAGTAAAATGGTTTCCGGATGATAACTCAAGAATGCTTAGGCCTAGGATCATGAAACTTGATAGGTAGATTGATCATGACTCGCAGATGACCCCTATTGTTTTTCAGGTCACTAGGTCAAAGGTCAAGGTCACTATGACCCGAAATAGTAAAATGGTTTCTGGATGATAACTGAAGAACGCTTAGTCCGAGGATCATGAAACTTGATAGGTAGATTGATCATGACTCGCAGATGACCCCTATTGATTTTCATGTCACTAGGTCAAAGGTCACGGTCACGGTGACCCGAAATAGTAAAATGGTGTCCAGATGATAACTCAAGAACGCTTATAGCTAGGATCATGAAACTTCATAGGTACATTGATCATGACTGGCAGATGACCCCTATTGATTTTCAGGTCACTAGGTCAAAGGTCAAGGTCACAGTGACAAAAAACATATTCACACAATGGCTGTCACTACAACGGAGAGTCCACATGGGGGGCATGCATGTTTTACAAACAGCCCTTGTTATTATACCACCAATGCCTTATATCAGAAAATATATCTTATACCTGGATAGGGCTGAACATTCCAATAATTTTCAGCAGGTTTCAGATTAAATGTTTTATTTATTACTGCATCCACTGTACCTTTAATGGTTGATTTCAGATTGCTTATGCCATTTACCGCTAACTTTACCACTGCTCCATTGTTTTCAGGAACTACTTTGTTGTGTTCTTCAAATATAATGTCACCACTTACTCATATCATTAACAATTTCTTAGATCACAGGTGCCTTTTTACCGCTAACTAAACCGCAACGCTAACTTAACCCATTTATGCCTAGTGAACTCTCCCAATCTTCTAAATTGGATCAATTTATTGCCAAAATTAGGGATGTCTAGTATATTTATTTCTATATTTAGAATATTTCTTACAGAAATTCCTTTAAGCAAGCAGCGCAGACCCTGATGAGACGCCGCATCATGTGGCGTATCATCTGGATCTACGCTGTTTGTCAAGGCCTTTTTCCCAGACGCTAGGCATAAATGGGTTAAAGTTTGAAAGATGACACTAGTTCTAAGGCCTTTTTCTAGACGCTAGGCATAAATGGGTTAACCGCACACCATTTGTTTTCAAAGTAAACTCCGTGTCATACCTCTTGTGTAACTCTACCCATCCTTTGTTTTCAAGTTCAACTTCGTTGTCGACCTTTTGCATAATAGATGTAACTCTACCATTTACGCATACCATTACATATCATTTCAGATCATCTACGCATCCTGCAGCACTTGGAGCTGATGAGACAGCAGCGAGAGTTATCCCCGATGGCCCTGGCCCTGAATCTGAAGCACAAATGCCCCCATTGCAGCAAGGTGATGGCTAGCAGGTACGCGCTAGAGATGCACATCCGGGTCCATACGGGCGAGAAGCCATACGCCTGTCACTTGTGTGACCATAAGGCCAACACCAAGGGAAATCTCAAGAAACACATGCTAGTGCATGCGAAAGACACGGACGGCATGCTTAAATAATAAGCAACAGATGCGATTGATTGTTATTTGAAGTGTGAACACATTTCTATGTGTGAAAATATGGGCGATGTGTTTAACCCATTTATGCCTAGTGTCTTCATAAAAGGCCTTGGCAAACAGCGTAGACCCAGATTTGACGCCACATGATGCGGCGTTTCATCAGGGTCTGCACTGTTTTATTAAAGGAATTTCTGTAAGAAATATTCTAAATATAGAAATAAATATACTTGACATCCCTTATTTTGGAAATAAATTGATCTAATTAAGAAGGATGGGAGAGTCCACTAGGCATAACTGGGTTAAACAATTTGCATGTAGTCGTTAGCTCACCTGAGCGCTTAGTGTATGTAAAAATATGCAAAGTGAGTAGAAGTTATTTTTTTATATCTCACTTGAGTACATAGGGAGCTTGTGGGAGCTTTAAGGGTACAGTGTTGTCCTGCGTCTGTCAGTAAGTGCTTGCGTCTATAAATTGTTTTCTTCAAAATACTTTTTTTCCTCAACCTTTTGACAGATTTTAACAAAACTTCACATGAATGATTATTGGGTGACACTTTTTAAAATATAGTTTTGGTCTGCTGCATTTGTAGGTCACATGACATAAAATATGTGTTAAAAATGAAAACGTTAAAAATCTCTGAAACCACAAGGATAAGAGGTTAAATATATGGTGTGTAACATTGTCTTGTGGTCATTAACCAGGTTTTCCGAAGGAAAAAACTGGTTATTAGATTGGCGAATGCGGGTGGGCTGGCTGGCTGGCGGGCTGGCTGGCGAGCTGGCGGGCTGGCGGAATAAGCTTGTCCGGGCCATAACTATGTCGTTCATTGTCAGATTTTGAAATCATTTGGCACATTTGTTCACCATCATTGGACGGTGTGTCGCGCGAAATAATTACGTCGATATCTCCAAGGTCAAGGTCACACTTTGAGTTCAAAGGTCAAAAATGGCCATAAATGAGCTTGTCCGAGCCATAACTATGTCGTTCATCGTCAGATTTTAAAATCATTTGGCACATTTGTTCACCATCATTGGACGGTGTGTCGCGCGAAATAATTACGTCGATATCTCCAAGGTCAAGGTCACACTTTGAGTTCAAAGGTCAAAAATGGCCATAAATGAGCTTGTCCTGGCCATAACTATGTCATTCATTGTGAGATTTTAAAATCATTTGGCACATTTGTTCACCATCATGGGACGGTGTGTCCCACGAAAGAATCACGTCAATATCCAATGTCAAGGTCGCCACGACTAAAAATAGATTTAAAAAAAAAAAAAAATTACAAAGGGGGTTAATTTTTTTTGGTCATTTCAAAAGTTCAGTTTGAGTTTTCTCCCTTTATCAGATTTTTTTTTCACAATGAAAACCTGGTTTTGTGACAATTTTGTCCCTTGTTTTATACTTAGTTTGTTTTAATTATGCCCTCGGTTCGAAACTGGTCATCCCCAGGGGTCAGGCTAGTTGTATAGACTTAAATAGTGAATAAATTTTAAACTCTTCTCTGGAACCACACGGGCCAGAGTTTTACAATTGTGTGAGTAACTGTTGGTTCTCTACCAAGTTTATTCAAATCATTACCCTTTGTTCTTAATTGACTTCGCCATAGGGGTTACTTGTTTTCCGTATACATGTATGTATGTATTAAAAATCTTCGTTATGAAACCGCAAGGCACCAAGTTTTTTTTTGCATGTCACATAATGCAATCCTCTTCTGAGTTTGTTTAAATAATAGCCCACAGGTCGAACCTGACCATGCCCCAGAGGTCATATGATCTACATGTACTATAGTTAATAACCTCAAACATCCCTGAAACAGCAAGGTTCAGTTTTCAGTAAGTGATATTAAACATTTTATGGGTTTCGTAAAATCCTTCCCCTGGGGTAGAACTTAACCACGCCCCAGGGGCCACATGGTTTATATTGACTTTTTATGCCCCTTGATCGAAAGATCGGGGGCATATTGTTTTTGGCCTGTCTGTCTGTGTGTCATTTATTGTATGTGTGTGTCCTAAAACTTTTAACTTGTTAAATTTTTGCAAAAACTTTTGCATTATTGAAGATAGCAACTTGATATTTGGCATGCATGTGTATCTCATGGAGCTGCATATTTTGAGTGGTTAAAGGTCAAGGTTAAGGTCATCCTTCATGGTCAAAGGTCAAATATATGGCTTGAAAGCGGCTCAATAGGGGGCATTGTGTTTTTGACAAACACATCTCTTATTTTTACACATTTTTTCTATGAATCCGCAATGGTTTTTAGCTTAATATTTGGTGTGTAAATTCGTTTGGTGGTCCTATAAAAGTTTATTTTAACAATGCCGATGGGGTCAAAGTTGGCTCCGCCTTTGGGGTAACTAGTTTTCATTTATGTATGTTTTGAAAACTTTTAAAATCTTTTCTTAAACCGCAAAAAGGGGTGTTTGGCATATAGCATCGTATGGTGGATCTCTAACACTAACAGGTTTGTTCAAATTATGCCGCTGGGGTCAAAACAAACAATGCCGCAGTGGTCATATAACTAGGGTCGATTCATAGTTAGTAGAGCTGTAGAATTTGTTGAAAGCATTGTGTAAAAAGTTTTGTTTTTGAGTTTTTCTTGATGCACACAATCATTTTATTTCACTATTGATACAATTGTATTTAAATGCATTCATGCACACGATGCTGTCATGGGTTGTCTGTGTGCGTTTGTTATTATTCTCACATGTTTATTTTGCTATAGTTAGGTTTTTGATGATAGATTTTAATGAATGGTTATGTAGAAATTACCAAAACGAACGTCTTTACATACGTTTTGTTCCTCTGTAATGTTGTATATATTGTGTAGGAAATGTAATAATACAAGTATTTTGATATTAAAATGTTGTCATGTATGTTAGGTGGAGTTTCTTCTTCTCACTGTTGGGTCCTTTATCTTGTATAACATATATATTTTTTCAAACCTTTCAAAATTATAAGTGCATTCTTCACTTCAAAACAGATTTACCTGTGCTAATGCAAAACTTGATTAAGAATGAATACCATTCTTTTGCTTATTTAAAGATTGTCAATGTACACATATTGACGTATTTCTTGTCAAAATCAGTATCCGAATTATTTTGGAATAATTAAAAAGCTGCACATCATGTGCCACTAAGTTTTTATCTTCTTGCAGCCAAATGTAGGATGCTAGTGTTTGGGTCAGTTTAACCCATTTATGCCTAGTGGACTCTCCCATCTTTCAAAATTGGATCAATTTATTTCCAAAGTTAGGGATGTCTAGTATATTTATTACTATATTTAGAATTTTTCTTACAGAAATTCCTTTAAGCAAACAGCGTAGACCCTGATGAGACGCCGCATCATGCGACTTGACTGTGGTAAAGCATAAGAATGGTGTTATTGATGTGTGTCCACTCGCCTTTTGTTGGATTTCTAATATATTTCAGACTACCCCAGTACAGCAAAGTCGTCATACATTAAGCACGCAACGTGTCGATTTTGTGGGAAGAGATTTTTGACTCCCTCGGAAGTCATGGTGCACGAGAGGATCCATACGGGGGAAAAGCTCTTCCAATGTACCGCGTGCCCGTATTGCTGCACCACCAAGTCAAACCTTAAAAAGCATATGGTGAAACACCTGGTACTGCCATAAGGTCGCCTTAGTGGATATGGTGACCGCCTATCGACCGGAAGGTCACGGATTCTCCACTGTGGAGCGCTCTTTGGATCTACCCCAAAGAAACTAAGTACCGGTTTTACCCAGGAAACCGACTCAATAGCGTTTCAATAAGCTGTCGGATTTCGAGATCAAATAAATATGGTTTAACTAAAGTTTAAACTAACGCACTATGCATTAACGGTCAGACTAAAGGGTCTGACAATGTTCTATATAACGTACGTTATATATAGGATCTTGCATGAGTGGTCGTTTTGTATTGAATTTATTAAACGAGTCATCTAAACAAAAATAAAAACGAGGCTTGCCGAGTTTTTATCTTTATTTAGATAACGAGTTTAATAAATTCAATACAAAATGACCACAAATCTAAGATTCTATTTATAACATGACCAACAATTTTTTTCTTTATTTTATGCTCTTTTCACCTTTGTATTCACATTGTAAAAGAGTTTAACTGAAGAAATCCACTGGAATAATGACGTCATTTCGTCACAAAAATGACGTCATTTCACAGTTACATAACTAGTGTAATAACACCCGTGTAATAAACAAAATTGAGCGTTACGTTATTTCACTCCTTAAACGTGAGTCATGTTATAAGCGTGTATAATGAACGTTTGAGGTTTGTTTAATAATTAAAAAGTAATACAGAATATAGAAGTATTAATCATGTTTTTGAAGAGATGGAGGAAAAGAGAATAAGTAAACTGTGTGTTTTACGTTTTTTTAAATAGAGCAAGTGATTTTATGTTAAAATCAAAGTGTCTTATGTACGTAGATCATTGGAAACATGACGCGGCGCATGTATTGTTTGTTTCAGATGTGTGATTGCGACTTTGTGAACGCCATTGGTTCACAAAATATGTCAAACACATTTTATGAAAATGTGTAATGTTTATGAACTAAAAAAGGAACAACAAACCAACATCAACAGAAACAATAAAACGCTACTTTGTTCGTGGAAATCTATTAAAATGAAATACATGCACCTATAGTGAACGGCGAATAGTTGTTTATGGCAAAAGTCGTGTACGATGAATAGTTAGTAATGTACGGCGAATAGTTGCAGCGAATTGGCATTTTAACACTAGTGTGATAATTTATTATAATCAAATAATATAGTGAAACCATTCCCTTAAACTGCTATTTTTTATGTCCCCCACTATAGTAGTGGGGGACATATTGTTTTTGCCCTGTCTGTTGGTCTGTTGGTTGGTTGGTTGGTTGGTTGGTTGGTTGGTTGGTTGGTTGGTTGGTTTGCGCCACATTTAACATTTGCAATAACTTTTGCAATATTGAAGATAGCAACTTGATATTTGGCATGCATATGTATCTCATGGAGCTGCACATTTTAAGTGGTGAAAGGTCAAGGTCATCCTTCAAGGTCAAAGGTCAAATATATGGGTCAAAATCGCTCATTTAATGTACACTTTTGCAGTATTTCAATATTCAAGATAGCAACTTGATATTTGGCATGCATGTGTATCTCATGGAGCTGCACATTTTGAGTGGTGAAAGGTCAAGGTCAAGGTCATCCTTCAAGGTCAGATGTCAAATATATGTGGCCAAAATCGCTAATTTTATGAGTACTTTTGCAATATTGAAGATAGCAACTTGATATTTGGCATGCATGTGTATCTCATGGAGCTGCACATTTTGAGTGGTGAAAGGTCAAGGTCAAGGTCATCCTTCAAGGTCAAATATATGGTTCAAAATTGCTCATGTAATGTCACTTCTGCAATATTAAAGCTAGCAATTTTATATTTGAAATGCATGTGTATCTCATGGAGCTGCACATTTTGAGTGGTGAAGGGTCAAGGTCATCATTCAAGGTCAAACATCATATAGGGGTCAAGGTCATCCTTCAAGGTCAAACATCATATAGGGGGACATTGTGTTTCACAAACACATCTTGTTAGTGTTTGCAAATACCATTTTCAGGCGAAAGCTCGTTCTGATTTATGATCCAAACATACACCGCGGGATCACGTTACACCAAACATACACCGCGGGATTACGTTACACTTGTTGCGCTTTTTAAAATAGAATCTATCCACAATATTGAGTTATACTAAAGAGGAGAAACCAGAATGAAGTATATGCCACTGCAAACCGGATTGTGAATACGGTCTACCCCTAAACCCAGGGATCCTAATTACATGGGTTTGATAGAATTATTGCGTCGATGACCATATTATAAGTCTATGCTTGTTGTGGTATTTGGGGTGAGGGAAAGGTAGAGATGCAATGCAAAAGAAAACAGCATGTGGACATAATCATGAGTTAGAGTGAAACGCGTGAATTTAGGGTAGACAATTTTGAGTGATAGAGGCACTTCAATAAAGGCATTCCATACAATTTTCCTTATTAGTTTGTCTCCCTATTTCAGAAATGGATGAGTCGCTGGGTGTTTCTGGCCTTGAAGAGAGCATCCGCGCAGTGCATTCGTGTCAGTGTGGGTATTACTCCACTGACAAGTCGAACTATAACAAACACGTGAAACGATGCAGATGGCATACACCTGGACCACGAACAAGCACTTTTGCAAAGCAGCAAACCATTGCCCAGGCGAGTACAAGCACATCTGTAGGTGTAGTACAGCAACAAACATGCAAGGATCCGATTCCGTCGAAAACTCTGTTGATGTGTGAAACGTGCGGCAAAAACTATAAAACTAAATATAGTCTAAATTTACACATTAAATCTAAACACAGTAACAGCTTTAAACACAAATGTTCTTTGTGTGAAAAGACATTCAATCAAAGTGTGCAGTATAGGTTTCACTGCGCAACGCACCTGAAGGTATCGATAGACAAATGTCCTCATTGTAATGCATCATTCTCATCTCATGGATCATTGAGTCGTCATTTAAAGACATGCATAAAAAACACGGACTCCTTTGAAAGGTTTGAATGCGATAAGTGCGATGCGACGTTCCCTCAAAGGTCTAGACTTCGATATCACCAGCGCGGAAAGCACGAGGAGAAGCGCTACACATGTGAGGGCTGCAGTAAGACATTTGCCTGGAGATCCAGTCTTAACGTTCACTCTAAGCACTGTCCTTCGAACGTGGCTTGAATGTTGTTTTGACATGTGGGTAAGGCCAAAAAAAGGTCCGTTCTGGTCTCCTTGAAAAAAAAACAGGGTTGGTAGGCAGGGATTTGTTTTTCGGTACTAGAATGGAAGGCTATTATAATAAGAAATATATATATAACCTAGGTGTGAGTGAGCATTAGCTCTATACTTTATTTGTATGTGTTAAACATCAGGGAATGTCATCAGTTTAATCAGTATTATTCATCATTATATATAATTTCTTTTTATCTTCGAGACATCAGACAATATTTTACAAGAGTTATATGTCGTAAACGCCCCATTTTTTTTGGTTAGTTTTGTTTTGTTTTGGTCATGAAGTGATAGAGATCTCTATCTTGGTCCCCACTGTAGAGCTCTTTCTGAATGGTTCTGCAGTTGTTACTCGACCAACATGCGGAGAGAGTAAAAAATTGTCCCATTGGGATCCTTTTATTGAACTTAAGATTATATAACCTGTTGCATAGTTAATATATTGAATTCATGTTTGTGCTCAGGGGTGGTATTCATGAAACATCTTAAGTCATTTCCTAAATAATTTCACTTAAGTTTAAAATTACAATGTTTTGTATTTCTTTACTAAATAAGGAAACACATGTTTTTTTGGTATTCCTAAAATAACATTGGCATAATGATGTTATTTTAAAGTATATCTTGATGCCAATCTATTGCAATATGAAATAAAACACTTAAGAAAATTTCCCAATTTAAGGATAAGAATAAAATTTAACTTAAGATACTTCTGGAATACGACCCCATGGGTGTAAGCTTATTTGAATGATCGCCTTAAAACATTTACTTCTCAATGGAATTATAAAATGGACGTTTAAAGGAATTTGAGGGTGGTATTATTTCCCGAATGTCAATGGTTGATATGATCGAGACCGCCGCATGAAACTGAACTGAGATCAGACGAACACACGTGTCTATCAACTCTTCTAACTTAACCCATTTATGCCTAGTGGACTCTCCCATCCTCCTAAATTGGATCAATTTATTTCCAAAATTAGGGATGTCTAGTATATTTATTTCTATATTTAGAGTATTTCTTACAGAAATTCCTTTTGAAGCAAACAGCGCAGACCCTGATGAGACGCCGCATCATGCCTCATCTGGATCTACGCTGTTTGCCAAGGCCTTTTTTCTAGACGCTAGGCATAAAGGGGTTAAGATTGTTGTTCTTGCAGCTTTTTGGTGATGAGACTTCAATTGGTCTAATTAACATAGACCAAATTAACATAATTAATCTCGTTCGAAAAAGAAGTACTTAAAGAGAAGCTGGAGGTACGTCCTTTTCGATCGAGGCCGACGATATAATACTTAAGATTTGTACTTGTGACAGCGGACCGATAACTCTGCTTTCTGAATAAAATGGTGTATGTGCGCATAAGACGCATCTCGATTAGGCTCAAAGACGCTTCAAATAAGTACCCTGACGATTTTCGTATTGAAAATTGTTCGAAATAATCCTTCGGTGACAATTGAATGCTTGCTATGATTATGCTTTTTATATTGCATATAAACGTCGGCCTCGATCGAATTCAAAAATGACGCACCTCCAGCTTCTCACAAGCTGGAGGTACTTCTTTTTCGAACGAGACCGACAATATGTAGTACACGACTAAAACTTTGTTGTGCAATTGCTATTCTTTTGCGTGTTTGATTTGTTCATTCAAAAAGAATTTCAGAATAAATGGCTTCCAAATCCATATTTGTTTTTTTTATATTTCTTATGTGCACATGACAGTCAAACATGATCGTTTTAATGTGTTTCATTTGTTTCTGCATTTCCACTTGTTCCAAAATAGACGATTTGCACCCAATTAGGATATAAACATATCTCAAATAGGGGAAAATGTCACCGATGAAAATAATCCCGTTCAGGGACCCCCTTCTTCTGCATTGTGGGTTACCAAACTTAAAACTATTCGCCATACATAATTTTATTTTGCTATACGCCGTACACATCAGGTTCTATTCGCCGTACACAATACTAAGTTTATATTTTAGCCAAACAGTTGCATACTAACTAGATTTTTGGGCTGAAGATTGCAAAAACCGATAGTTTTTATAATTGTATTTGCACACCATTGGAAAATTCGGCATAATTAGTATATTTTCCTCGGACAAAAGCGAAAAAGATGTCCCAATGAACTTAACTTTCGGTACCAGGTAGCTGATGATTGATCTATTTCAACACTCAAATGTATTAATAAAGAACTCCAACTACTTACGATAGAAGTTTGATATGTCCACTATTAATTTGTCACACAGTTTTTGGCAAACGTTTGCG
Source organism: Dreissena polymorpha (assembly GCF_020536995.1). Taxonomy (NCBI): domain Eukaryota; kingdom Metazoa; phylum Mollusca; class Bivalvia; order Myida; family Dreissenidae; genus Dreissena; species Dreissena polymorpha. The sequence goes on from NC_068355.1 coordinate 201,592,942, forward strand.
ATAAAAATGGTACATCTTATTCTTTTCACGAGCACTACCTCTTGGGTGATGTTTACTTTCGCTTCGCTGTTCATCTATTTCCGTTGATGATGATAGACGGTGTTATTCAGATAAATGTGTTTGATATTGAACAGGTCAATAAATGGCGGCACCAGGAAATTGACTCAACAATAGGCCCAGTAAGTCAGGAACGAACTGGCCCTTGGGCTTATGCCCTCGGGCCATTATCGTGTTGCCTGGGCTATTATAATAATAATAATCTATTTATTTTCTGAATGTAACTCATCAAGACGACACATCGATACAAAGTCATGCAAACAGTTTAACAATGGCAATCAAACTTTCAATAAGGCCTTCAAACAACTATGGTATGTATAATGCATTTCTGCATTATCATTCGAAACATGTAGACTTTGACGGGCATAAGAGTAGTGTAACAGTGATATAGAAGTGTCATAAAAAGCAAATCTATTACATGACTTCTCTTAAATTATTAATTTCTCTTTCAATATTGAAATAGTTTCAAGGAACAATTATTTATTTACAGAAAGTATTTAAGAATATTAATTTCTTGTTGATTACATTTTCCCATATGCACACACTCTCACGCAGGCACGCTCTCTCTCACACACACACACACACACACACACACACACACACACACACACACACACACACACACACACACACACACACACACACACACACACACACACACACACACACACACACACACACACACACACACACACACACACACACACACACACACACACACACACACACACACACACACACACACACACACACACACACACACACACACACACACACACACACACACACACACACACACACACACACACATGTGTTATATGTGTAGAAGAGTAGGGTGACGTGTAAGGAACAATTACAATGCCTTGCTTTACGAGTTCGTTTTTATAGCGACTCGGTAAAGTGTCTGTTACGGAACCGGGTGGGCCCGGGTACAATACCCATTGTGGTTTGGGATTTTTCGAGCTGCGTTACACAATCGCGACAGTGACTTTATTTTAATTATTGTTTCAGTCTTTGAAGTGAACATGGATTCTGGCACAAGCGACACGAGGTTCGCCTGCAGCTATTGTGGCAAGATGTTCACATGCAACGCTAAGTTACAGACTCACGTTCGCTCTCACAACACGCACGTCTGCACTTACTGCGGCAAGGCTTTCCCAAGCAACTGGAAGTTACAGACACACAGGCGCACTCACACCGGGGAAAAACCTTTCGAATGCACCGTGTGCCACAAACGATTTGTAACGAAATGGTCGCTTCAAGGACATACGGCGACACAACACTATAATGGTCGCTGAAAGGACATACGGCGACACAACACTATACTGGTCGCTGAAAGGACATACGGCGACAAAACACTTTACTGGTCGCTGAAATGACAAACGACGACACGACAGTTTGATGGTCGCTGCAAGGACATACGGCGACACAACACTATACTGGGAAACATGAGTGAAAGAATTCGCATTTTGATGTTGACCTTTGTAAATTGAAGTTGTTTGTTAGGATCATGCACGTATAAATGAATTGGTCGCAATATGGCGACACAACACTTGTTGTGAATTACTGGGAAACCCAGTTTTACATCGACTTGTGAAAAACGAAGTTGACTGTTTTGTTTTTACATTTTCATTTTTTAAATGTTGGCTTGTCATATAATGTTTAGTGATACTTTTTTCAAGTTTTCATTTACATTGATATTTATCTTTTTAAAATTGATGTTATTGGTTTTTGTTTAGAGATTTGGTATATTTTGAAGTGTGTCGTTCAATACTTAAACTTTACAGATGAAGGCATTTGAACTTGAGAGTTCAGTACAATGAACACAGTTCTATACATGCAGAATAAAAGTTGTGCTATTCGTATACGGGTTCCTGTGTGAAAATTCTACCATCATTACTGCCCGGTCATTTCATGAATCTGTTCAATGATTTGTCAGCAATGTAAATAATTCCATATTGTTTAATAGTCTCTCGTTACAAACGCTTGATAACTGTTATTTCTTATGATATCGATTGTTTGTATAGTTTAACGCTATATTATTACGCTTCTTTATGTACGCTGTATTTTATTATTGGGATCAGTGATATTCATTAGGAAATGTTTTAAGTTTTCTGCTCGCCGTTATGCGTAACTATCCTCCTTACAAAATGAGCCTTGTTCTGAGAAAACTGGGCTTAATGCATGTGCGTAAAGTGTCGTCCGAGCTTAGTCTGTGCTGTCCGCATAGGCTAATCAGGGACGACACTTTCCGCTTTTATGGTACTTGTAGTTTCAAGAAAGTTAAGGCGGAAAGTGTCGTCCCTGATTAGACTGTGCGGACTGCACAGGCTAATCTGGGACGGCACTTTACGCACATGCATTAAGCCCAGTTTTCTCAGAACAAGGCTAAAATATATGCAATGCATGATACATCCACTGCGTCAATTGCTATTAATTTTCTTTCGCGTTTGTTTCAGGCCTTCGCGTGAATGTGGATTCAGAAACAGCCACCAAGGTGTTCGTCTGCAGCTACTGCCGTAAGATATTCCCTAGCAACTGGAAACTCAATCGGCACGTGCGCGTACACACCGGCGAACTGCCTTTCCAGTGTGCCGTCTGCCTCAAACGGTTTGCTAGGAAAGAGACTCTAAACAAACACATGGTTCTACACATTACTTGAATTATTTGCCTTTTGCGCTAATTTGCCTCACCGCTGTTTTGATGTCGTGACGTCATTTACTGTTTATGTGTTGTTGTTTTACGTCAATATACTATTGTTTTGCTTGTTTGTAAAGGAAATGTAGTCATTTGGTAATTAAAAAAAAACTATTTTGATGAAATATATCTGGAAAGAGTGAGCCATTTTCTGTGTCTATTGAATTATCAGGTCAATGAACATTCTGAAATAACAAAAAATACGCGCGTGTTTGCGTGCGCGCGCATGCGTGCGTAGGGGATGTGTGAATAAATAATAAACGTGGTGCTGCTTGGTTAAAGCCTATTGTCATATATTTTTATCTGTAAGCTTTAGAACGGTCTCTTGGGGATACTCCGACAATGTCACGCAGTAGGTTTGGTTTCAGTGTGTACTAGCAATATGATGCACTAAACTATAGAACTTAAATAATTTATATACTTTCGTTTAATGTTGTTATTTTCAATTGTGCTGTTATAATTCATAATAAAAATGGCTCAGAAATCATTCTGACTTTCACTAGACTTCATATTTACATATGTCCGAACAATTAAATAAATGTTTGTTATATATTTTTATAATAATAATATCCATACAGTATATAAAGATTGTATTTATTATGGCGCCATAAAAAGTTTTTTTAATAATAACCACACTTATATAATAATAGTATTTCTGCGGACGTGAATATGTGTTATAATTATAAAAAACTTTATAATAATCATATAATTTTCACCGTTTATGTTTCCATCAATAGGCATGTGGGTACGTACCCCAAAATTTCGCCCAGTACCTCTCTCCTTGGTAAAACCGATTGCACCCAGCTCCACCCATGGTCAAGTTTTAGACAAATGTTAATGTTTAAACTTAAACATATATTTTAACACTCCTCATATGTTTATATTTCTTTCAGCTGTAGACACACGCTGGGCTTCCGGTTTCGCCACCAAAGTATTTGTATGCGACTACTGCGGCAAGATGTTACCTAACAAATGGAAGTTGGCAGACCACGTCCGAACTCACACCGGGGAAAAACCTTTCGAGTGCGCCGTATGTCACAAGCGTTTGTCTTCGAAAAGATCTCTGGCATATCACATGAGGAAACATAGTTCGTGAATAACATACGTCTTATTTTGCCTAAACACGGCAACATAATTATTGTGCTATGCAAGTGTGAATTAATACAGTGTTTTGTGGCACATACATGTAACATCAGAAACGTATTTCATCGTTTCGCGACATTGTATGCTCGCATGAAATCTGTGTTTGATTATGTCACATATTATGTTCATTGATACGACGATTTGACTAAAGTATTTGTGTTAATTGTCCCCTACCGGTTTCACCGGAGGGGACTTATGGTTTGAGCTCTGTCTGTCTGTCAGTCACACTTTTCCGGATCCTGCGATAACTTGAAAAGTTCTTCATATTTTTTCATGAAACTTGAAACATGGACAGATGGCAATATGGAGATTATGCTCGTCATTTCATTTTGTTCCTACGTCAATAATTCTGGTTGATATGGCAACAAATAGACTAGAAATACTGCTGAAAATGAAGGTTTTCAGAATCCTGCGATAACTTTAAAAGTTCTTTATATTTTCCATGAAACTTGAAACATGGATAGATGGCAATATGGACATTATGCAAGTCATTTCATTTTGTTCCTACGTCAAAAATTCTGGTTGCTATGGCAACAAATATATATTTTTTTATATCTTACAATGGTGGAATTTCTGACAATGGTGGAGCCGGTAGGCTTGCTTGGCAATAGGCTTGTTTCGAGTGTCATTGTAACATCATGTTAAGCAGTTTGTTCTGCGTTGATATTGAAGGATTTAATACACCCTTGTTGAAAACAGCAAAACGGTTAATATTGAGTCATATAATTTAATAACCACACCGATGGAGTTCAATTTGACATGTTTAACGCCATCGCTTTAAACTCTGTCATTTAATGTTGTGTTTATTGCACGGATGTTTTTTATCACAACTAAAACCAGGGCCCTTGTTTGGCCGTTTTTGGGGCCGAAATTCGGCCCCATTCCCCCCTTAAAATAGTATACTTTTCCCCCCCTATTTTAGCTAAAAATCCCCCCCCCCAAATATTATTTTTTTTAACTTTTATACTTATGTTGCCAGCTGGTATCGTGCTATTAACCATTAACCTTTGATTAAATTTATACTTATGTAAATTACATTAAAACATAGTATTATTAAGTGTTGAATGGTTGGTAAAAAGATCTTGTAAAATTCCCCTTTTCGCCCAAAACGACGCGAAATCCCCCCTCTAAGGGCTCCGGCCCCAATCCCCCAAAGGGCTCCGGCCCCAATCCCCCAAAGTGTAGCAAGGGCCCTGAAAACTAGTCATTTACTTGTTAGTATGTTTTCAAGTTCTATTATTTCGTATGTGTTGAAAATGCTTAAGTTAAGCGTGGTGCAATTGTGTGCAATTTATTTCGGGCTTTTGTAATACAGTGTCTGTTTTCATTGCTCTAGCCGACGCTTTAAAACCGCGATCTGTTTCCAGTTCATTTATATATAAAATATAATGAATATAGAATTGTATAATATATATGTTATTTAAATATGTACTTTTGTACATGAAGCAATTTAAATACCAACCCTACCAATCTTGAATTACTGGTAGGCACTAAATCACTCATTTATTACCTTCAAAGCAGATTTGTAATTATATTACGCGAACATGTTTATGTTAACCACGCTATTTGTAATATGCAAACAAAATATGTTCGAAAATAAAAATATCGCAGACAGATTTGTTAATATATGGCTAAGATAATATGTCGCTTTGCTTACAATAAAATATGAACACCATTGGCTTAATTTGTATAATAATAATTATAATAATAATAATAATAATAATATTTTAGTCATAATCGAATTGATATAAACGTTTTTCAACAATTTTAATCTCAGTTTGTATTACCTGTTTAGTAATACATATTCATTTTACATGTTTATTTCGAGCCAGAATACGTCAAAGACGAATGAGATTTTATTCAGAAAAGAACTTGAGGCGAATATCGGAACCACGATTCCCATATGTACCTAACCACAAGAAAGGGCTTTTGGTCTTCTTTACATTACCGGATACCTTATGGCTTTCAATGAACTATATGTTCTAAAAAAATGTACATTGGTAGTTCTGTCGTTTTTTTATTCCAGAAATGGTACGGGTACATAAAGGCTTTGAATAAACTAGGTGTTCGAAACAAATCTTGATTGACAGTTCTGTTATTTCTGTTCCAGAAAGAGTAGGCTTTAAACGATAGTTCTGTTATTTCTGTTCCAGAAAGGGTACCGATGGCGTCGTCAAAATGTGGTGCCATCATCAACGTGTTCAGGTGTCCCGTGTGCGACCGCGTGACTTCCAGTAAATGGGCTCTCGACCGGCACATGAAGACACATAGTGCCGATAAGCCCTTCGTCTGTCACATTTGCTCGAAAGCCTTTAAGTACAAAGACTCGTGGTCAAACCATACAAAGATGCACAGCATGAACGAAAGCTTGTAGAATAGCATTTCAAGTTCATCCAAATGTTTTTGGATTTTATTGTTTTTGTTTGCTCGTTGTTGTGTTTGTTATAAGAACAGTCGTATGCCTCTTGCTTTTAAAGTTTGTATGAATTATATATATTTATTTAATGCTTTCCGGTGGTTTATAGAGAAATATCAGTGAATTAAAACTGATAATTTCACTGTTTCAAACAGTGAAAATTATCAGTGAGAATTATCGATAATTTTCATTGTTTACTGTGAAATGACGTCATTTTTTTTTGACGAAATGACGTCATTATCCCAGGAAAATTCGTTAGTTAAACCCTTGAACAATGTTTATAAACTGTGAAAAATGCATTAAATAAAAAGAAAATTTGTTGGATTCGGTGGATTATCGACTTTAATTCACTCGTGATCATAGAAAACATATAATTTCACTCGTGGCTGCGCCACTCATGAAAATATTATTTTCTATGATCACTCGTGAATTAAAATCGATAATCCACCGGATCCAACAAATATCCTCTATATAAGTTATCAATAACTTGATATTTTGATCCAAAATTCTTACATTTTAATAAAAATGTTATATACGTTGAATTTAAGCGCTTGTCTGCAGTCTGCATATACGCCGCGCTCGTATAAAACGGGGCTCAATGAATGCGTGTGCGGGGCTCAATGAATGCGTGTGCGGGGCTCAATGAATGCGTGTGCGGGGCTCAATGAATGCGTGTGCGGGGCGCGATGAATGCGTGTGCGGGGCGCAATGAATGCGTGTGCGGGGCGCAATGAATGCGTGTGCGGGGCTCAATGAATGCGTGTGCGGGGCTCAATGAATGCGTGTGCGGGGATCAATGAATGCGTGTGCGGGGCGCAATGAATGCGTGTGCGGGGCTCTATGAATGCGTGTGCGGGGCTCAATGAATGCGTGTGCGGGGCTCAATGAATGCGTGTGCGGGGCTCAATGAATGCGTGTGCGGGGCTCAATGAATGCGTGTGCGGGGCTCAATGAATGCGTGTGCGGGGATCAATGAATGCGTGTGCGGTGCTCAATGAATGCGTGTGCGGGGCTCAATGAATGCGTGTGCGGGGCTCAATAAATGCGTGTGCGGGGATCAATGAATGCGTGTGCGGGGATCAATGAATGCGTGTGCGGGGCTCAATGAATGCGTGTGCGGGGCTCAATGAATGCGTGTGCGGGGCTCAATGAATGCGTGTGCGGGGCTCAATGAATGCGTGTGCGGGGCTCAATGAATGCGTGTGCGGGGCTCAATGAATGCGTGTGCGTAAATTTTCGATTGTCATGCGAGGATTGTACAGGCTAATCAGTGAAGAAAATTTCCGAATTTACTTTATTTTCGTTTAGAAGAAAATTCCTTTAAGCTTAAAATTCCATATAAGCGGAAATTGCATGCAGTCTCTTATAAGCCTGTGTGGACTGCACAGGCTAATCTGGGACGACTTTTTAAGCACATGTATTAAGCCCCATTTTCCTAGATCATGGCTCGTGCACATTTTGAATTACTTAGAGTTTTGAATTCGTAATTTGTAATGTATAAAACGTTCACAGTAATGCTCGTAAGTTATATCTCAAACTCTGTTGTCATTGTATGTACGTGTTTAAGTCATTTTCTTAAGGCACTGTTCAAAGTCCGCAAACTGTGTATATATGTTCACGAAAGGATAAGAAGGTTATTAATCATTTATGACTATTAAATTACCTTGTTGTCGATGTGCTGTGCGTTTTGTTCTTTTGTTTAAATGTGTCTTGTTCTGAGAAAACTGGGCTTAATTCATGTGCGTAAAGTGTCGTCCCAGATTAGCCTATGCAGTCCGCACAGGCTAATCAGGGACGACACTTTCCGCTTTAATGGTATTTTTAGTTTCAAGGAAGTCCCTCCTTACCGAAAATCAAGTTTAGGCGGAAAGTGTCGTTCCTGATTAGCCTGTGCGCACTGCACAGGCTAATCTGGGACGACACTTTACGCACATGCATTATGACCAGCTTTCACAGAACAAGACATAAATGTATCTTCTGTCTTTTTGCAGTTGTCTTAAGAAAGAGGATACATGTTCCGGATACATTTAACGTTCTGGTTAATGATTTAGGATACATGTTCCGGATACATTTAACGTTCTGGTTAATGATTTAGGATACATGTTCCGGAAACATTTAACGTTCTGGTTAATGATTCAGGATACATGTTCCGGAAACATTTAACGTTCTGGTTAATGATTTAGTGTCGTGATTCCTGCAAACGAATGATATTTGTTGTATAGTATATCCTTATACCAAAATATAATAAACATAACTGTGAGAGTTGTTTTTGTATTTGAAATTGCGTAGGATGATTTCTATTACCACCGAAGTCATTTTCACATGTAAATCTTGTTACACAATAAATGTCGACTTTCGGTTAGTTATAAGGATGTATCCGAGTGCATGTGTATGTTTTCACTGTTTTCGTTCAGTCGATTTGAATAATACAACTATTTTCCCTCTCGTCGCCAGATTCTACCTTCATTAAAACACATTTGTGTTGCAATTTCGGGAAACGGGGCTTAATTCACACGCATTAAGTGTCGTCTTAGATAAGCCAGTGCAGTCTGCACAGGCTAATAAGAAAGGACACTTTCCGCCTAGAATGGGATTGTGTTTAGAAAATACCTCCTTCAAACGTAACAATGTCATAAAAGCGGAAAAGGTTGTCCCTGATTGGCCTTTTCTTACTGCACATGCTTGTCTAAGACCGAACTGAAAGCAGGTGCTTTAAACACCGTTTTCCCATACTGTTAACTTTTTCTCACATATAGCTTACCTTGTTTTCAGTTCCTCCGGACAAGCGTAAGGACTGCAATTTTTGCGGCAAGGCGTTCCCCAGCAAGTCGAAGTTGGAGCGCCACCTGGTCATACACACGGGAGAAAAACCCTTTGAGTGCGCCCTCTGTAGTCGCCGCTTTAATGTGAAATCCAACCTGAAGTCTCACATGGCCATCCATTTTTCATTACCGCAAAGCGATGCAACACTTTAAGGCAAAGTTGAAGTCTCAAATGGCCATTCATTTTTCATAGCCGCAAAGTGATTCCGCTTTAATGTGAAATCCAACTTGCAGTCTCGCATGGCCATTCATTGTTCATAGCCGCAAAGTGATGCATCTCTATGAGACCAACATTAAGTGCGAGTGTTCTCTCTGCAGCTTAAAGTGAAATCCAATCTAAAGTTGCATATGGCTATTCATTTTTCGTTGCTTCAGTCGTCGCTTTAATGTAAAATCAAACGTGAAGTCTCACATGACCATATATGTTTCATTGCCGCATAGTGATGCAACTCTTTCATACACACTTTGTGTGATGATATGAACTGCAAGTCATGCATGGGCTTTCTGTGATGCAACTCTTTCAGACAAACATTTACTTCGAATGTAGAGTGAAAGTCATGCATGGACTATTTTCGGGACTTTGGTGGACGAGTTCTTGTACATGTGCCTTATAGTAATATCCTCGACGTTATTGAATGGGTATAACATTCACTCAGATTAAACGTCGGTATTGAAACAAAGGAGTAAGAACTCGATTAAAAGCGTCACTTAATGAACATTATTGTCCTTCAGATAAAAGTACGTGTTTCCCGAAATGATCATGTTCAAGAGTGTGAAAAGCAGAGCAAATACCACAAGTAACAGTTATCAACGTTTTTTGTAATAAAGCATAATCAAAAAGTTATATTCTACTTTTTGTTCCTAGTAAGAGAAATTATTTTTATTATAAGTGAAGTCATACTCAATTCTGGACGAGAATCAAGCTTACGTCATAGTAAGTCCTACCAGACATGACTGACTTAAATCAAGTTCTACCAGACATGACTGACTTTAATCAAGTCCTACCAGACATGACTGACTTTAATCAAGTCCTACAAGACATGACTGACTTTAATCAAGTCCTACCAGACATGACTGACTTTAATCAAGTCATACCAGACATGACTGACTTTAATCAAATCCTACCAAACATGACTGACTTTAATCAAGTCCTCCCAGACATGACTGACTTTAATCAAGTCCTACCAGACATGGCTGACTTTAATCAAGTCCTACCAAACATGACTGACTTTAATCAAGTCCTACCAGACATGGCTGACTTTAATCAAGTCCTACCAGACATGACTGACTTTAATCAAGTCCTACCAGACATGACTGACTTTAATCAAATCCTACCTAACATGACTGACTTAAATCAAGTCCTACCAGACATGACTGACTTTAATCAAGTCCTACCAGACATGGCTGACTTTAATCAAGTCCTACCAAACATGACTGACTTTAATCAAGTCCAACTAGACATGGCTGACTTTAATCAAGTCCTACCAGACATGACTGACTTTAATCAAGTCCTACCAAACATGACTGACTTTAATCAAGTCCTACCAGACATGACTGACTATAATCATGGCCAGTAAACAGGCCGATGATACAGCATGAAAATACGCACAGTTTGCCATGTTTTCAGTGCAGTTTTAAATTCTTGCAAAATGTAATCATTTATTGAAATATTCTTCCGCCATTAACGGTTTGGAGGCGATGACGCATCTTTTTTGTGTGGATAGCTTTGGTAATTGACAAAATGTTTCTCGCTTGTTTTAAAATCAATGATGGACTAACAGTGTTGAAACTTTTGCAAATTCGAAGTATGTTATTCGGTTTCAATTGAATTTTAATCTACGAATATGCTATTATATACCCGTACTTATACAGACTTTTAATACGCTTCCTTTTTCAGAAGCTGTTTCAGACAAGCAAAATCAAATTATGCTATTCGTTCAAAATTGACTATTATTTTAAGAATATAGACTTCTATACACATTCTAATTATATACACATTCTCGTGTAGACTTAACGCGTTATGCCACATCTATACGTGTGTAAGTAATTAACATATTAATAAATATTTGGCGCTTTATTTTTTCAGAAGCTGGTTCAGACAAGCAGTGCCCGTTCTGCCTCAAGGTGTTCCAATCACCCTCGCACTGCCGCCGTCACGTGGTCGTACATACGGGGGACCGCCCCTTTAAATGTCACGTGTGCAACAGGAGCTTCAACGTGAAGACCAATCTGGCCGCTCACATGGTTACACACGTTAATCTGACCATGTAGTGGCGGCACATTATTTGATGTGAAATCAAACCTGAAGTCGCACATGGCCATACATTTTACGTTACCGCAAAGCGATGCAACACTTTGAGACAAACTTAAAGTCTCACATGGCCATTAATTTTTTTTAAGCCGCAAAGTCATGTCGCTTTAATGTGAGATCCAACTTGAAGTCTCACATGGCCATTTATTTTTCTTAGCCGCAAAGTGATGCAACTCTTTGAGACAAACATTAAGTGCGAGTGTTCTCTCTTCAGTCGCCGCTTTAAAGTAAAATCCAACCTGAAGTCGCATATGGCTATTCATTTTTCGTTGCTACAGTAAAATCAAACTCGGAAGTCTCACATGACCATATGTGTTTCATTGCCGCACAGTGATGCAACTCTTTCAGACAAACATTTTAATGATATGAACTGCAAGTCATGCATGCGCTGTATGTGATGCAACTCTTTTAGACAAACATTTATTGCGAATGTAAATTGCAAGTCCTGCATGGACTATTTTCGGGACTTTGGTGGACGAGTTCTTGTACATGTGCCTTATAGTAATATCCTCGACGTTATTGAATGGGTATAACATGCACACAGACCGAACGTCGGTATTTAAACATAGGAGTAAATACTCGATAAAAAGCGTCACATAATGAACATTATTGTCCGTCAGATAAAAAGTACGTGCTTCCCGAAATAATCATGTTCAAGAGTGTGAAAATCAGAGCACTTACCACAAGTAACAGTTATTATCAACGTTTTTTAAAATAAAGCATATTCAGAAAGATATATACTACTTTTTGTTCTTAGTATGAGTAATTATTTTAATTATAAGTGAAGTCATACTCAATTCTGGACGAGAATCAAGCTTGCGTCATAGAAAGTCCTACAAGACATGACTGACTTTAATCAAGTCCGACCAAACATGACTGACTTTAATCAAGTCCTAACTAACATGACTGACTTTAATCAAGTTCTGCCAAACATGACTGACTTCAATCAAGTCCTACCAGACATGACTGACAATAATCAAGTCCTACCAGACATGACTGACTTCAATCAAGTCCTACCAGACATGACTGACTTTAATCAAGTCCTACCAGACATGACTGACTTTAATCACATGAAGTTAGTCATGTCTGGTAGGACTTGATTGAAGTCAGTCATGTCTGGTAGGACTTGATTGAAGTCAGTCATGTCTGGTAGGACTTGATTGAAGTCAGTCCTGTCTGGTAGGACTTGATTAAAGTCAGTCATGTTTGGTAGGACTTGATTAAAGTCAGTCATGTCTGGTAGGACTTGATTAAAGTCAGTCATGTCTGGTAGGACTTGATTGAAGTCAGTCATGTCTGGTAGGACTTGATTATTGTCAGTCATGTCTGGTAGGACTTGATTGAAGTCAGTCATGTTTGGCAGAACTTGATTAAAGTCAGTCATGTTAGTTAGGACTTGATTAAAGTCAGTCATGTTTGGTCGGACTTGATTAAAGTCAGTCATGTCTTGTAGGACTTTCTATGACGCAAGCTTGATTCTCGTCCAGAATTGAGTATGACTTCACTTATAATTAAAATAATTACTCATACTAAGAACAAAAAGTAGTATATATCTTTCTGAATATGCTTTATTTTACAATGAAACAAAGGAGTAAGAACTCGATTAAAAGCGTCACTTAATGAACATTATTGTCCTTCAGATAAAAGTACGTGTTTCCCGAAATGATCATGTTCAAGAGTGTGAAAAGCAGAGCAAATACCACAAGTAACAGTTATTATCAACGTTTTTTGTAATAAAGCATAATCAAAAAGTTATATTCTACTTTTTGTTCCTAGTAAGAGAAATTATTTTTATTATAAGTGAAGTCATACTCAATTCTGGACGAGAATCAAGCTTACGTCATAGTAAGTCCTACCAGACATGACTGACTTAAATCAAGTCCTACCAGACATGACTGACTTTAATCAAGTCCTACCAGACATGACTGACTTCAATCAAGTCCTACCAGACATGACTGACTTTAATCAAGTCCTACCAGACATGACTAACTTCAATCAAGTCCTACCAGACATGACTGACTATAATTATGGCCAATCAACAGGTCGATGATGCAGCATGGAAATCTGCAGTATAGTTTTTCATGTTTTCATTGCAATTCAGAATTCTTTCGAGATGTATACATTTATTGAAATGGTATCCCGCCATTAACGGTTTTGAGGCGATACTGCATCTTGTATGCTTTTGATAGTTTTGGTAATAGACAAAATATGTATCTCGATTGTCTTAAAATCGAGTATGGACTAACAGTGTTGAAACTTTCTCAAAATCGAAGTATGTTATTCGTTTACAATGGAATTGTATTATACGAATATGCTATTATATACACGTTATTGTACAGACTTAACGCGTTGATTAACATGTGTAAATGTGTAAGTGATTCACATGTGAAAATGTGTAAGTGATTCACATGTGTAAAGTGTAAGTGATTCGCATATATATTCATGTCTTACGCATCTTTTTCAGAAGCTGTTTCAGACGAGCAAAATCAAAGTATGTTATTCGGTTAAAATTGACTATTATTTTAGGAATATACAATTATATTCACATCCTCATGTAGACTTTACGCGTTGGACCACATCTATACGTGTGTAATTAATTCACATATTAATAAGTATTCGGCGATTTTTTTTTAAGAAGGTGGTTCAGACAAGCAGTGCCCGTTCTGCCTCAAGGTTGTCCAATCGCCCTCGCACTGCCGCCGTCACGTGGTCGTACATACGGGGGACCGCCCCTTTAAGTGTCACGTGTGCAACAGGAGCTTCAACGTGAAGACCAATCTGGCCGCTCTCATGGTTACACATAGAGGATATGTGTTCATGTCAGTGTAAGATCGTTTGTTATTTTACGAGTGATCATAGAAAATATTTTTTTTCTATGATCAAAAGTAAAATAACAAACGATCTTGCACTGACATATACACATTTTCTGTTTCTTTTATGCTCCTTTTTCAAGAAAATAATTAACAGCAGTTTCCATTTCGCTGTAAAGTTACCCTTTCTCCCGTGGCGTTCCTCAATACATTTTAAATACACAAAATGACGTCATTATTCCAGCGAAATTCTCCAGTTAAACTCTTACATGTAAATAAACGGTGAACAAAGCATAAAATAAAAAGAAAATGTGTTGGATTCGGCGGAATACCGATTTTAATTCACCCGTGATCATAAAAAAATAATCTTGATATGATTATCTAAAAATAGAAAAAGTAGTTCCGAAAGTTTGTTATTTTCAGCGGTGAAAAGAACAATTTGTTTATTTTCACTGCTGTTATTTCACTGCAGAAATGTCATATTTTATCATTAGGTATACAAAAACACGTTAATCTTACCATATAGTGGCGGCATATATGATCATTGTCGGCTCAGGAATTACTTAAAAGTATCTGAGGTACTCTTAAGTACATTACAATGTACCCCGGGTACGGAAATGTTTTGCTGACCTCATGACTGAGGTTGTCTGTTGTTTTCCTCAAATATAACGCGACATTGATGATTGCCATGGTGGCAGCACATATTATTACTCATGCCAAGTAGGCCATTTATAGCTCACATTAAGCATACGGTAGTTGTGTTTACATGGCAATTGCATGCACGTTGTCCTTGACTCATCTCCGACTACGTGTGCATTGCTTGAAGACTGGACTTGTGATTCTTAATTCTAATATAAAAGGACTCTTTCGGACATTGAAGCAGCCTACATGGTCACTAATTCCGATCTGGCCATGTAGAGTTGTGTCCTTGACTCGTAATGGTTGACATGGCAACTGAACGCAAGTGGCTTTGTGACCCTTTCTGACCTTTCTGGTTAACCGTTACCTTTAGCAAAACAATAGTATGTATTAAAAATGACCGTTATGCAATTGAAGTGACATGAAACTTAAAAAAAACGGCGGAAATCCAAAGAGTTTCTAATTTTGACATGAAAATATCACTAAAGCTCAACTCGCGTGATGTATAATTGTTTTATTGTGCGCGTGTTAAAAATGTTGACTTATTAAGATGCTATCGTCGTTTTGAATTGGTTTCGAGTATATTGTGTAGAACTTCCTCGTTTTTCACTTCTGTATTTGAGTATTTTAATTTGTAGATAATGCGATTGTTAAACAATGAGTTAATTATAACGGGGTGCAGAATCAATGGGGTTTCCCGGGTTTTACACACGGACTGGAGAAAATGTAAACACACCGTTAAGAACTTTATTTTTGCAAATATCTCAAGTTATTGAAATACATTTGCACAAATGTTAAGTGAATTAAAGACAGTTTTTCTTGCAGTTTGTGCCGATATCTTAAGGTATAAAAATAAATCCTTGAATACGTCTGAAATCGGTGATACAATTTCACATTGCGTGAAGCATAACCGTGTACAATAAATGCAGTAGATACCGAATTTTTGAACAAGAACACAGGCTTATTAAATAAAGAAATCTTATGTATTTCACATTGACATAAGCAGTATAAACATCTGTCGTGTATGCACTAGTTGAAATTCTGGAGAAAAAAAGTTATTTGAAAAAAAAACAACACTTATCGGCGTGTTTACATCCATTAACGTGTAATTGGTAACCCCACAAAGTCACGTTATCATGCACCCTGATAATGATATTGTTTGTATAATGGTAGTTTGACAAATAGACAAAACTAATCTTTTGAAACAATATTGTTAGACTTAAGTTTTTATAAATTACTAGTATCATTTATTTCAAATAATAACCTCTTAGCAGAAACTAAGACGTAATATCAAGATGTGTAGGATTAATGTTTTGCTAAAAAGTGTAAGTACGTTTTTGCTTACGCATGTGCAGTTTTAAAGCCCTGTTTGACCGAAAACATTTTAATGCTTGTATTATGTTACACTTGTTGCTCTGTTCGTTTGTGATTTGTTCTATTTTTAGCTATGACAAATATAAAAGGCAAATTCCGGAATAAAATTTGTTTTATTCTGTCTGCCCTATGCGTCATTTTCGTTATAAATATAAAAAAAAAATACAAAATGCTCAATGATCAGTTTAAAATAAAATCAAAATGAATTGGTGATTTCCTTTCTTCATTTACAGTTCAACTGACCAAATTTGCTCAGTGGGAGCTTTTGGGATACCGTGTTGTCCGTCAGTCCGTGCGTTAACGTTTTTCTTCGAGTGACTTTTCCTCCATAACCGCCTGGCATATTTAAATGAAGCTTCACGGGAATGATCATTGGGTGACTCACTTCTAAAGAATAAAAATATATTTAAAAAATGAAAACTTAACAGATCTTTTTCTCGGACATCAAAGGATTATATCAGGACTTGAATATTCGGTTGAAGTTAATGTGCTGTTGTTATTCATTACACGATTTAAAATCGACATATGTTAATTAACTTAGCGTCTTTTGTTGTTGATTTCGTGACTTAATTATGCTACATATTTGTTTCGGGATACGCCGAAGTTGTATCGTTTGAAACGCATATTTGAGCTGCTATGCAAGAAAAAAATGCAATAAGACCTTGTTGATACGCGTGCAGTTTAGTCTTATTATAGACGTAATATATTCCATGCGAACATCACGCACTTTTTCTAGACGAACGAAATTCCCCATAAAATTAAATCTTTACAACCAGGAAGTAAACTGGAATACTAAAGAAGTGCTTTATGTTTCTTAAATGTAGAGTCTCGGTCGTGACTTGTAAGGACATCCGATGGGCTTGATACCGTACTTATTCATAAGAACTACGTCGTGCTTCCGAAGCCAATCTCGCATTCGCCCGTATATGTTCGGATATCGTAGCCGGAAATTCTCATGAAATATAATTTATTGTGACACAAAAAAATAAATGAGCTTTTTGTATCGCGTTAAATCTATGTTACCAGACCACATCTATGGTTGAAATTTTGGCTATTGCTTTAAGGAACATTGATTTTTTATGGGTTAACTATATTTTTTTCGAAATATTGTACGAAATAATAGTTTATTTGAGTATGTATGGGCTTTTAAATCAATTTTCACCATTACCATATGTCTCGTACCCGTTATTCAGTATATTATGCCCAATGTCTGATTCGCCCAACATAAGAAGAATAATGTAGAAATATTCATTGCGATCCTTATAAGTTTTTGCTCTGTTGTTTCAAAATTTAAAAATAATTTAAAACTCGCGATTCGAATCACTCATTTATTAAAATCTAGACTTTTTCATGGACCTTTTTTTTCAATATGTCAAACAAAAAACGTGCATGCGTTTGCAACTTTTTTCATTTATAATGTGTATATACGAACGGTATTTTCCTTATTATTATTTTTATTATTATTATTATTATTATTATTATTATTATTATTATAGCTAAACGCCAAATGTCGTTGATATCTTAATATATATAAGTAAATGTGTCGAAAAATTGTATAACCTTACAAACCGGTTTTTTCCAGACCACGGGTTCCCGTGTGACATATGCGGTCACGTGTTTCGCCTGAAGCACAACCTAAAGCAGCACATGCGCATTCACACCGGATATAAGCCGCACAAGTGCACGGTGTGTGGCAAATGTTTCACCCGGAGCAGCGCAGTGAAGTCACACATGCTGGTACACATGGCGCCTTAGCGGCCTTTGGACTTGGACTTGTAGGCAGATGACGAGGTGACTGGTAGGCAAAAAGCGAGGTGACTTGTAGTAGCATGATAGCTAGGTTATTTTTAGACTGATAGAGAGGTTATTTTTAGCCTGATAGCGAGATGACTTGTAGCCTGATATCGAGGTGACTTGTAGCTTGAAAGCGAGGTGACTTGAAGCCTGATATATAGGTTAATTGAGGTATGATAGCTATGTGACTTGTAGCGAGGTAACTTGTAGCTTGATAGCGAGGTGACTTGTAGCCTGATAGCGATGTGACTTGTAGTCTTATAGCGAGGTTACTTGTAGCCCGAGAGCGATATTACTTGTAGCCCGAGAGCGAGAATACATGTAGGCAGATAGCGAGATGACGTGTAGCCTGAGAGCGAGATTACTTGTAGTCTGAGATCGGGATGACATGTAGCCAGTGAATTTTTTTGCAAAAAGTTTCCGCCGATTTTCGGCTGCTTCCCAATTGCAAAAAACAACGTTTTTTCTCAAAAAGCTTACCAAAATTCCCCCCTTAAAAAATAAAAAAAAAATGTTTTTTTTAAAGAAAGAAGTCTCTTATGACTTATGATTTCTTAACTCTAGATCTCAACTTTTTATTTGAACATCCTACAAAATATTTAACTTGATTTGATATATAATTTCCAAATTTGCCACTTTTATCAAATAAAACAATCCCAATTTCACCAGACTCATTTTCCCATAATGGCTTGAAAAACCCCTGAACATGCACTTAAAAACAATTTTAATTCTGTTACTTATAATCATATTTATAATGCTTAATGTTTTCCCCAGTTTCATTATTTTTCCCAATGCCATGGTTTATCGCGCTAATTTTCCCAATTCAGATGGCACAGGTTGTGACAAATAAAAGCACAACAAATCACTGGTAGCCTGATAGCAAGATGACTTGTAGCCCGACAGCAAGATTACTTGTAGGCAGATAGCGAGATGACCTGTAGTCTGATAGCGAGTTGACTTGTAGCCTGACAGCGTGAATACGTGTAGCCTTATAGCGAGGTGACGTGTAGTCTTATAGCGAGGTGACGTGTAGCCTTATAGCGAGGTGACGTGCAGTCTTATAGCGAGGTGACGTGTAGCCTCATAGCGAGATGACTTGTAGACTTGTTTCGTCTTCTCAATCGTGTTCAACCGATAAAATGGTCTTAACTAAGGAAATCCTAGCATGTTTATGTGTTAACATGTAGAAAAGAACGGATCCACGACTTCATAAAGTAATACATACTTATGGAATTTAATTAGAAATATAATAATTGTAAGAAGAGCTTTTTGGCTGCGTACTGAAGCTTTATAGAGAAATGATTTTTCTCAGTCATGTTCAACCGATAAATCGTTGCCAATTATTAATTTCTACAGATCGAAATCAGAAAGGTCTTGCTAAATACGACATCGTGCCATTAATGATTTTTTATGCTCTCGGTAGGGTGGCATATAGCAGTTGAACTGTCCGTCAGTATGTCAGTGTCAGTATGTCAGTCAGTCTGTCCGTCCGTCCGAAAAAAACTTTAACATTGGCCATAACTTTTTCACTTTTGAAGATAGCAACTTGATATTTGGCATGCATGTGTATCTCATGGAGCTGCACATTTTGAGTGGTGAAAGGTCAAGGTCATTCTTCAAGGTCAAATGTCAAATTTATGGCGTCTGTCCGTCCGAAAAAACCTTTAACATTGGCCATAACTTTTTCAATATTGAAGATAGCAACTTGATATTTGGCATGCATGTGTATCTCATGGAGCTAAACATATTAAGTGATGAAAGGTGTAGGTCAAGGTCATCCTTCAAGGTCAAATGTCAAATAAATGGCGTCTGTCCGTCCGAAAACTTTATCATTGGCCATTACTTTTTTAATATTTAAGATAGCAACTTGATATTTGGCATGCATGTGTATCTCATTAAGCTTCACATTTTGAGTGGTGGAAGTTGAAGGTCAAGGTCAGTCTTCAAGGTCAAAGGTAAAAAAATCAAAGCGGCGTTCTCATGAAGCTGCACATGTTGAGTGGTGGAAGTTCAAGGTCAAGGTCATCCTTCAAGGTCAAGGTCATCCTTCAAGGTCAAAGGTAAAAAAACAACATTTCAAAGCGGCGTTCTCATGAAGCTGCACATTTTGAGTGGTGGAAGGTCAAGGTCATCCTTCAAGGTCACAGGTAAAAAAAAATTTTTTTCAAAGCGGCGTTATCATGAAGCTGCACATTTTGAGTGGTGGAGTTCAAGGTCAAGGTCATCCTTCAAGGTAAAACGTAAAAAAAAATCAAAAAAAATCAAAGCGGCGTTCTCATAAAGCTGCACATTTTGAGTGGTGGAATTTCAAGGTCAAGGTCATCCTTCAAGGTCAAAGGTCAAACAATAATATATTTTTTTCAAAGCGGCGCAATAGGTGGCATTGTGTTTCTGACGAACACATCTCTTATTTAAATGATAATTGTATAAATAAATAATAACATTTAATAATTTTTTGATCAACAAACATCATTCTTATATGTTTGCAACTGATTTCGGAAAATTTGCTGGCGTTTTCATGCTTGCAAATTGTTAAAGAAAATGTTGACAACTGTTGTACGAATCGACTTTTATCTTCTTTGATTGCAAAAAAACACGAACATTACCAAAGGTGACAAATAAATTTGTGTACAATTTGAGAAGCTTAATTGAACTTAACACACGTACTTAGATTATACAAGCTCTGCTCCTGGGTAACTTGTAAAACTGAAACAATTTCTAAAGATTTTAAGGCATCGGAAGCGAAGTGCATTTAATAGTAACAATACACTGTAAATAGGCCCCACATTTAATAGTAACAATACACTGTAAATAGGCCCCACATTTAATAGTAACAATACACTGTAAATAGGCCCCACATTTAATAGTAACAATACACTGTAAATAGGCCCCACATTTAATAGTAACAATACACTGTAAATAGGCCCCACATTTAATAGTAACAATACACTGTAAATAGGCCCCACATTTAATAGTAACAATACACTGTAAATAGGCCCCACATTTAATAGTAACAATACACTGTAAATAGGCCCCACATTTAATAGTAACAATACACTGTAAATAGGCCCCACATTTAATAGTAACAATACACTGTAAATAGGCCCCACATTTAATAGTAACAATACACTGTAAATAGGCCCCACAAAATATTTTTAACTGTGTTTGGGCTTGTTAGTTTAAATGCCTCCGGTAACGGGGGAGGGGGGGGGGGTAATAGGTAATATAGCAGTCGCACTGTCCTTTCGTCTGTCCGCCAATATGTCCGTTTCCATCCGAAAATTGTTTCCGGAGTGTGTTTTTTTCTAAACGCTCTCGGATATTTAACGGATATTTGGTGTGTGAGTCTACCTTCATGACACATAACTATAAAGTAGGTTATCAGTGCTTGTAACGCTTTTTTGCGATATTGGTTTGCCAAATCTTTTGTTTGTCTTAAGAATGCCGATATCAGCATATTCTGTTTACAAGCTTTCAATCTAAACTGTTTCGGCGGGAACAAAGAGGAAGAGATAGGAAGTTTAACGAGATGGGAATCCGGATGTGCCACAGTTTAACAGTGTCTTTAGTCTCATAAACTATCAAAATTTTATCCAAGGCCAATCGTTATCTCTCTTTTTTTTGTTACAAATGCTTATTTCGAGTGGTCTCACTAACAACTTTTCATGTGGTGCAGATAAATCAAACATTTTAGAGAGTAAGTTGACACACATAGGATTATTTCGTGCATTTGCTTTACTACTTAATCAATGTTATATCCCACTTTGTACATTTTCTCGCTCTTAAACCGGTTTGTATCACCAACATCTTGCTGATTTATCAACTTTACATATAATTAATGTATTTATTTGAGAATCCTGAGTTTTTCTACTGATACAGATTTTAAACTAGTTATGAATTCTTAAAATAAGGATTTGTTAAATGTCGTTGAGCGTTTATAATGTTGCTACGGATAATATTGAATTATTTCTTTAAATCGACTTTATATTCTCCTTGATTACTTTTTAATTTGAATTACGATGGAAGTAGGCTTATAATTATCAAATGTGGGCGTTTTATGATTAATTCTGGACTAAGTGTGAGGTGAGCAATGCTTATCAACCGGTTAAATGCTTTCGCGATGCCTATTAACCGGTTAAATGCTTTCTCGATGCTTATCTACCGGTTAAATGCTTTGCATTGACTGTTCCGAGGCGGTGACTTTAGTTTTAATCATTTTATTTGTATGTCATGTTGTATTTTACTGTAATCGCAATTGGTAGCTTGTCTTTAATAGAAGATTTGTGGATGTAAATCTGGATTTCTATCCTGGTTGTTTTTATCTTATTTCATTATGTCTGTATATTCTTGCAACGAATTTCTATAATGCATTATTCCTCCCCCTCCCTCGAAGGCGGCACGTAGCATTTGCAATGTCCGTCTATACTTCTGTACGAGTGTACGGGTGCATTTCAGCAATTTCCCGTTTCACAAATAACTGTTGAATTCGGAAATAGGCATAATTGTAAACCATCATAAGCCGACTTGGCGCATGTAACTCCCGACCCCATGCATCAAAGGTCAAGGCTCACACTAATGGGTACGAATATTAGTTGACACAAATGAATAAGACGTGTCACGTAATACACCCATCTCACCACCGCAAAGGTAAAGGTCACTGTTTGAGGTCACATTTCAAATTTGGCCATAACACTTGTTGAATAGTTCTGTCTCAGCAGTAGATTTGCCTTATGATGGATTTTAAATAACCTAGAACAAATGTAAACCGTCATAAGACTACGTGTCGCGTATTATGCGTCTCACATCGAAGATTAAGGCCATACTTTCCGGTTCAATATAGAATTTACCATAACACAACTTGGCCAAACTTCAGTTTTGTCATTAGGCATGCATTTTAAAAATAACTAACGCCAAATGACCATTGTTTGTTTACGTCCGATTAGTTGACCTTGAAAATCTTATCGATGTAATTCATGTTCGAAGATGTCTAAAAGCATAGAAACCGAACTTAGAATTATTGTGGCCTATTTCGAGGGTAAACGAAACTATTACACTTCCAAAAATGTTAAAATATCGATTAAATCGATTGCATGTTTACACAGTAAATATACAGTTTATACTTTATACAGTAAATATTGTTGCTTGCAGACAGTGTGTCATATAATGAATTACAGATACCCAATACACAGATTCAAATTCATATAACTTAAACTGTCTAACGTGTTTCTTTCAGATCGCCAAGATGGCTTCCCGTGTGACGTATGCGGTCACGTGTTTCGTCAGAAGTACAACCTGAATCAGCACATGCGCATTCACACCATGAACAAGCCTTTCCGGTGCGACACGTGCGGGAAGAGCTTTTCCAGGCGAACCTCGCTCAAATCTCATAAGCTCGTTCATCTATCAATGATTGTCGGCGACTATATGCAGCATACAGTTCCTTAGGAAGAAGAAATAAATTCGTTAAATTTAAGACATTCTTCCGATCAGTTGCCTATCACATTCACGTACCATGGAATGAAACAGTACGGAAATGGCAAGTTTTTGAATTCGTGATATTGGTGAAAGTCATCTGGTCTTATCTTGCACCGTTCGTTAAATGAAAAACATGTTTGACCTTGTAAATTTTACTTAGATTTTCAGTAGTATTCCATTGAGTATTTTATGCATCAAATGATCAGATTTGCCATTGAGAATGTTTCTGGATTGCATTATTTGTTGGCATTCCATTGCAAGCTCTGAAAATACCTGCTCATACTAAAGTTTATCTGACCGTTTACAGAATACATGTTTGTGTCATATATTAATTTAAACGTTTAAGTAAAAGGTGTATTTTGCATAAATGAAAAACACAATATAAGCAAGTAAAATACAACATGATTAAAAAACTTTTTTTTTTCGTTTAATTTTTGTTCCTATGGGCTGAGTGTTGCCTTTTTGTTTCCCTTATAACATATGTAAGATTCCCATGTTTCAAAATATATTGGCGAAAAGTCGTATTCATTTGGTCTAGTAGTAATGTTTTAATAAGTTTTTTTATTTGTTGTAATATTATTTATCTAGGTTGTAGATGTTTTGCTGATATTATACATCGATCATTGTAATTAGCTGCCAAATAGCTGGCCATATCGCGAATTGTTGATAGTGCGAGTGTTTGACATGCCAGTTTCATTATACCCCCACAAACGAAGTTTAGGGGGTATATAGGAGTGAACTTGTCTGTCGGTCTGTCGGTCCGTATTAAGTGTCCGCTCTCTAATTCAAGTTGTTTTCATTCGATCTTCACCAAACTTGTTCAGATGTTGTATCTAGACGATGTCTAGGTCAAGTTAGAATATGGGTCATGCCGGGTCAAAAACTAGGTCACGGGGTCACTTAGTGCGTTTTAAACATTGAGCATGGTGTCCGCTCTGTAATTCAAGTAGTTTTCATCCGAGCTTCACCACACTTGGTCAGAAGTTGTATCTAGTCTGGCGTTTTTGTAAAGAATGGCTCCAATCTCGTTCCTTGTTTTAATGAAGCTATATAAAAAGGTATGAATGCATTATCAGTTTCACAGTTGATTGGTTGTAAATTATGTAGCTAATCATGGAACTTTAAATGGATATGTCATAACATTTATCAAAACTGTTTGCTTTTTGGATGTCAAATGTTTGGATATTTTGTTTTATTTGAATAGAATAGATCTACTAGGTGACAAATCTTACAATATATGTTGAAAGACTGTGGGAGTTTTGAAAAACCGAAAATAGCCATAATTAAAACAACGTGAACTCGTTAGTATTTGAAAACAATCATCACAAATATTTTTGTTAAACGTCATTTTTTTGCCTTATAACGTTGTATGTTTCATCATTATTGTTTTGTCTGTATGATTTTCGTTGCTATTTTTTGTATCTATAATTTGATAATTGTTCGATTGCAAATAATACGTCGAGTAACGGTCAGT
This sequence comes from Dreissena polymorpha, assembly GCF_020536995.1. Taxonomy (NCBI): domain Eukaryota; kingdom Metazoa; phylum Mollusca; class Bivalvia; order Myida; family Dreissenidae; genus Dreissena; species Dreissena polymorpha. Next base: position 201,617,954 of record NC_068355.1, read on the forward strand.
ACTTTTACCCACATTATTGTTTTGTCTAGTTTCGTTTGTTGTATGTTTAAATATTTTGTTAATTTACGTTTTTCAAGGTTTGGTAATATCAGGTGTTAAAGAACATGTGTGTTCGTACACCTCATTTATTATTTGAGTGACATCTTAAACATATTATACAGCGTTTCGTGTTTTATTTTATGCACATTTGCGGAAATGATACACTCGTGTTGCGTCCTTATTACACTTCTAAGCTATGTTAAACATCTACGCTGTGCCTATAGCTATAGTATCGAATGTTTTAAATTTCCGGCACATGTCATGCTTTTAACCCATGCATACAGTATGCGTGCACTTTGCTGAAATCTTATGCAATGCAACACTTCAAAGTATGCATTTTATAAAGGGCATTATTCACATTAATTTAAGCATCTCTTATAAACTCTTTGATCCTATCGTTTTCATTTTACAATACTTGTTTTTTGCTTATATATTTTTTCCGTTTAACTTAAAAATACATTCATTCACACCTCAAACGTTATTATAAAACCGACATGTATATTATTTTCTACGCAACATAATGGAAATAAGTCCTTCATTTACAATTATTTTATTATTATATTATTTTATAAATGTGTTCTTTATAGTCCTTTGGAGAACTAATGGAAAGAACGTGTAATGGTCAAAGCGAAAATAAAAGTAACACCATTTTAGTCATACCCGTATATTTTATATGACTTACTTGGAATGTTTGTTAACAATTGTCTGGACAATGGTCGACTCTGAAAACATGAAATGTGACAAATAAATAGATATGTGTTGATGTTTTACGAATTCGTAACACAAATCAATGTATGTTGCATTTCTGGGACAACCCGGACTATTGTGACGTATATTTAAGTGTACATTACTTTGTGTTACCTCTTCAATTTACCTCGCCGATGATGCTTTCATCCTTTACTCGTATCTTGCTCACTCAGGTCAAACAAAAAGTATACGTATTTATGTTAAATGTGTAAATAATATTCATTTTATATTTGGCTGGTTTGTTCAATAAATGCATATGCGTATCTATATGTAAATACATATGACAATGCCGTATCGTGTTGTTTTCATCCATTACACTACAGCAATAACACTAAATTAGGCGTTACAAATATTTTTTTGTGTTTTCAGGTATTCAAAAAGAAATACTAGGACATTTGTGTCTTGTTCTGTGAAAGCTGGTCATAATGCATGTGCGTAAAGTGTCGTCCCAGATTAGCCTATACAGTCTGCACAGGCTAATCAGGGACGACACTTTTCGCTTAAATGGTATTTTCCGTTTAAAGGAAGTCCCTTTTTACCGAAAATCTAGTTAAAGCGGAAAGTGTCGTCCCTGATTAGCCTGTGCGGACTGCACAGGCTAATCTGGGACGACACTTTACGCACATGCATTAAGCCCAATTTACTCAGAACACGACACATTTTATTGCTCCTGTCATCTAGTGAAGCGTTTGTTTATTGTTGCTGTTGTTTTGTTTGAAAAATCTGTTAGCTAACCTTTATTTTCATGTTTGTGCTATTCTGTTGCGTCCAACGTTTTAACCTATGCATGCTGGGAAATTTGTCGTCTGCTAAAATGTCGTCTGCTGAATTTCTAAAATTAGCATTTCTTCGATTTTTTTCAAAGAATACTTCCAGAATAGCAAACAGTTTTGATCCTGATCAGACACCACGTTCTGTGGCGTCTCATCTGGATCCAAACTGTTTGCAAAGGCCTTCAACATTCGGTTCCAGCACCGAAAGAGTTAAAATATAAACACTGGTGTTATTTTGTTTAAAGGTTATGTTCATTCAGTTTAGAATTTGAGATGGAACGATTTACTAGATTAAACGTATTTGGGAAACTGAACACTTCTTCTAGCATGTCCTCATTTATTTTGGACACGTAACCGTGAATAAACAAATATCAAAGCCTCAATTATACGAGATTCCCAGTGTTGCGTGATCCACCACGAGCTCCAAGATTATCCACACGGCGTTGTCAGATCAAACCGGTAGGCAAACGCCTTCGTACAATGTTGCATCTGCGGATAGATGGACAAACAGAGAGAATGGCGGCGATTGTGATCCGATATAGAACCTTTTCTTCGCCACAAGGAAGTTGGGAGTTACATATATTTTATATAACAGACCAAGACGGTCTATCTTAAATCACCGCAAACGAACAGGGTTAAGTTGTGTTTTTTTGTACAAAACAATTTTATTGCCACGTACATTTCAGATGCCGAGGATAAGAACACGTGCGCAGTTTGTGGTCGCGTGTTTCGCCAGAGGTCCAACCTGAATCAGCACATGCGCATTCATACCGGATGTAAGCCTTACACGTGCGAGGTCTGCGGCAAGGCGTTCAACAGGCGTTCGAACCTCAAAATCCATGCTGTAACTCACTGTGAAAGCATTGACCACCTTATTGGTTAGAGGTGCAACCAGAACAGTGGGAATAGACTTACATTGATCATCTTTTGGTTTTACGTACAAGCAAAAACAGAGGAAGTGACTCACTCTGACATTCGCAAGACATAAAAAAAAATACTCACATGGGACGCCCGCTAGGCTGGCCATTTTAAAAACCATTCCACATAACATACCAAATTGACTATACTCGTTTGAATGGAACGACAATTGGTGCATTAAATGGTTCAGCGTTGTTTATAGCTACGGATGATATTTGTTACACCAAAAGACGTGAAAGTTTTTATATTACAATTAATATGTATGTGTACAGTATTCACTATATGTTCCCGTTGATCACATGATATTCATAAAATGTCAACCACATGAACAAAGTGTGTTCGCATTTTGTATTAAAAAACGAATAAAACACAAACAAATGGAAAATGTCCTTTTCCGATAAATACAAAATGTGTCATCGATTGTGAAATAACCAAACGCAAATAAAGCTTTTTATGCTGAAGGATGCTTGAACTGATTTGGTTAGTACATACAAACTTGATTGATGTGAAGAGCATTATTGTTGTTGCTTGATAAACAGATAAAAAAACAACAGAAGTCAATATTTAACCAAAGAAAATGAATTTATATGAGCCACGATCTGTGAAAACAGGGCTTAATGCATGTGCGTAAAGTATCGCCCCATGTAAGCCTGTCTGCACAGGCAAATCTGGGACAATACTTTCCGCTGTTGTGGAATTTTTCGTTTAAAGGAAGTCTCTTGAACACGAGAATTCAGAGTAAGCGGAAAGCGTCGTCCCTGTGTCCGCACATCCTAATCTGGAACGATACTTTATTCAAATGCATTAAGACCGGGTCTCCCAGAGCGAGTTTTTTTTGCAGTAAACAATCTCAATAAATAATCTCACACTGCCACATTTTTATTACAGGTGCCGAGGATGCGAACACGTGCGCGATTTGTGGTCACGTGTTCCGCTTGAAGTCCAACCTGAAGCAGCACATGCGCATTCACACCGGATGTAAGCCTTACACGTGCGAGGTGTGCGGGAAGGCTTTCAATCGAAGAAATCACCTGAAGACGCATGCCCTCGTGCACATCGGCGACATACACAACTTCATAGGGTAGATGACGTCAGCAAAAATATGACGTCATTAGATAAATTGCTTCTGCATACCGTCAGAAAAAAATAATCGCTCAAGTTAATAGTTGACGTCAGCGAATAATGACCCCTTTGTATAATTGGCGTCAGCGGACATCATCTATTAATGGCATCAACACATTAATACCATTTGCGTTCACGTCTATGTTAGATAAGTGCGCAAAATATAATAAATAGTGACACCACGCAAAATGCTTTTGGATTATGATGACTTGTATGAATTGGTTCCCGAAAACTGTCGATCCATAGATTGTGTTAAAAATGTTTACTGCTTAGTTTGTATCTGTTTAATTTGCTCCATTTTCATATTAAAAAAAAAGGTTAGGTTTACCTCCAGCTTATCTAAATAAATCGTTTAACAATTTGGATTGTGTTAATGTTATATTGACGATAGCAGTTTCGGTGATTTTAAAAGTAATTTTATTTCTTCTGCCACATGAGCCACCACTGTAAAAAGTAATTTGTTCCGCAAAATTAAATGTACCGCTTGAATAAATATAGACCAAAACGGTATGACAGGTATTATCTGTTTGGGCCCCGGCGGAGCTACGGTGCCGTTCCGGTTGTTCCCGATGCCGTCCCGGTTGTTCCCGGTGCCGCGCCGGTCGTTGCCGGTCCTTCCCGTTGACTCCCGGTTCATCCCGGAGGTATTCAACATTTTAATACTTTCCCGGTGGAGCCCCGGTTGTCCCCGGTTCATCCCGGTTGTCACCGGTGGAGCCCCGGTTCATCCCGGTAGAGCCCAGGTTCATTCCGGTAGATCCCGGATCACGCAACGGGACTCCGCCGGCATAATAGTGAGACTGGGCCTTTACTATAATCAAGTATATATTAAAATATTCTCCTTGGGAGCTTTGTTAATACCGGTCCACCAGCAAGATTTCACATATTTGTGGCAACCTTTTTAAAGCTCCTTTGTCACACGTGCGTAAATATTGACATGTCAGTGGTATTTTCTTATAATTCAAAATGAGTATAAGTAAGCCGTATTAGAAAGATTTTCAGCATAAATTAGGATAGAAAATGTTGTGTTGTGTGGAGGCAAATATGCAAATGTGGTTTTTGAATCGAAGTAACCTAGACATTGATAAAAACACCCCCCCCCCCCCCTTGTGATCTTAGAACCTCGCAATTGATATGCAAACACATACATGTACACTACATCTACTTTTAACCATGACACCTCCAAGCGCTCCTTTCAGGTAAATTCCCCCAATCATTTTGCCTTAGTCATACAACATGTACAGTAGCAGTCGGTGATTTTGTAAGTTCCACCTGACAAGTATTGGTTGCATCATCGCTTCGATCACTAAGCCGAGGCCTATACATTAACCCGCGAAGGTATGCAAGTTCAAACAATTTTGCCACAAAAGCTCATTCGAATGCTGTAGTCATGAATGGCCGGAAAAGCAATTATGTAAAATTGTTTTTTACTTTGGTTATGATTTGGCTTATCCTTTAAATCTGTTTTTTAAGAAAACGAAAATCTATGTTTTAAGATTTTTTTTATGTGATCATAATATGCATATATCTAGTGCTTTATATCTTTATTATAGCTATTCTCGTAGATTGGTGGCTTTGTGATACAGTGGCATTAACCCGTTTTAAAATATATAGTTTATAACAGACGATTAAGCGGTTGGCAACTTCGTTTATTTTAACGTAAACTATATTGCTTAAGATCTCGCACTTGGTTTAATGCATGTGCGTTAAGTGTCGTCCCAGATTAGCCTGTGCAGTCCGCTCAGACTTATCATGGACGACACTCTCCGTTCTTAGTGTAGTTTACGTTTAAAGAGAGTATGCACGATTTTTATATGTGTTAAATTGTAATATATTGATAAAAATATGTTACAATAACAGAAAATAGGCAAGAAAAATTATACATTGAAGACGAATTTCATAAAATGCAGCAAAGACATAGTAGCTCCCCGAGCCGATTGTGACGAAGATATTTCGTACATATTTTCCTACAATAACCGAAGCATTCGTCGTTTTATTAGGACCGTGGGTAGTGTTCGTGTGTCGTATGAATAGATATCGTTGCAGGAAATTAAAATGGTCTGTAAAAATAAATTTAGATTTACATCGTGCATGCACGATATACATGCATGCGAATTCGACTGTACAGACATTTTCGATTTCAGAATTAAATATCCAGGGCTTATTTTGCATTTTTCGACACATGTTCTTCTTAACTTTTATTTTAATTTATATTGAAATATATGTATAATAAGTTTTTGTTTACACATTTTATATAAATTCAAAAATATTTGACAAAATCGTGCATACTCTCTTTAAATGAAGTATTTTCATATCGAAAATCCAGATAAGACGGAGAGTGTCATGCTTGATTAGCCTGTGCGGACTGAACAAATTAACGCACATTTTTAAACAGTAATTGTTTAAACGTAAGTAGGCGTAGATATAGACAGTTAAGCCTTATTAAGATTTTTTCATACATCGATTATTTTTTCGTGTTTCTTTTTAGAATGTTGCAAACGAATATAGCTTTTCATATGTATTAAAGTGAGTGATATTGAGAGCTTCACGTAGTGTGCGTGTTTTCTGATCGCATTTAAAACCCTGAAAACGATGTCAAGTTCTTAAATGATATGTGACAAATTATATATGTATCTTTTTCTTAAAATGAGACGCTTTCTGCGAAATTTGGGCTTACTGCATGTGCGTAAAACGTTGCCCCAGATTAGGCTGTGCAGTCCGCACAGGCTTATCAGGGAAGACACTTTCCTCCTTAACTGGATTTTCGTTAAGAGGAGAATTCCTTTCAACGAACATTTCATAAAGCGGCGTCCTTCCTGATTAGCCTGTGCGGCCTGCTCCTTCCTGATTAGCCAGTGCGGCCTGAAAAGGCTAATCTGAGATGACACTTGCAGCACGCGCATTAACCTCAGGTTCACTCCACGTCGAGTCATACATTAGATTCGCAGCTTCGTGTAATAACACTACATTTGTTCCGCACAGTCCCTGAACATGGATTCTCAAGAGAATAGATGTCACAGCATCGAACGTGAACTACTAGTATTTACACTTGCCTCTCTGTTTGGTTAAACACAACACTTGGTAGTTATTACTTACGAGCGAAAAGTTAACTACTTAAATGTGATTGATCAGGTTGATCAGTCAATCGTATTTAAAATTTCAGTTAAAGGTCACTGTGACCGTTTGAGTTAATTCATTTGCAATTTTGATGTACATGAACAAGTTTGGTTAGTTATGGTGTCGCATTGACCTGATTGTTGGGTTAACACCGATCCAAATGATGGCACGCGTTAAATTTTTCCTACGACACACCCTGATGCAATCAGAAAATTCCGTGTTTATTGATGGGAATCAGTTTATATTGGTGAAACGCCTATTTTTTATGGATGTGAATCAGTTTATATTGGTGAAACGCCTATTTTCAATGAATAATGCATATCATTTCGATCAAAATATTGAAGATGCTGGTTTTGCCTGAACAATTCATAATAATTATGAAGCGGTTGGTATGCAATAACTTGAAAGTTTCACTTGTTGATGAACAATTAAATACTATTGAATCTCTTAAAACATTACAAGAGTCCGTTGCACGATCTTTTAACGGATAGCGTTACTGTAGATGTATCATGTTCATATATTTAAGTACACACTTTGCGATACTTTATATGACCTTATTATTTATAATGAAATTTAAAAGTGTTTTATTAACATAAATCGTCAGATTGAATTAAGCCAGAAGTGAATGGGCGCGGCAATAAACGCCTTTAAAATTTCCATAATATACTTAATTTCACTCGAAGTGTAACATCTCCACTTCGTATGAATTTTGCCTCACCCGTTCATCATGTACCACGCCAACCTCCGAGCAGAGATTTGACTGGAACCAGCATAGCTGGATCAAATCCCTGCCTTCATAACCAACCACGTGATGATAACCAAGCCACGTGGTACAATAATTTTACCGTTGTTTTTTTCCCCTTTTTATTATTTAGGTATTTTTTTTAATATGATAATTAACTTTTGCACTATTTTCAAAATATAAAAGAAAATTATACTACTTTTCAAAATATTTTGCTTAAACAAAAAAACAAAACATTCTACCAAATCTGATAGGATTTTCATGTGATGGCAGAGATTGTATGTGAGAGCAAGGAACGACAAATCTGCGTGGAGATTGGTACCACTCAGGCAACACATGGTATATCTCTGCGTTGGCAGAGTTTGAAAAGTGTTCTTCATGTAATTGAATCGTTTACATAAAGATGCTCTTGATTATTTAAAAAATGTGGCAACCACTAAGTGGTATACATGTGTACGTTTATTATGCCGGGGGTTAGTACTCATAAACACTTATTTTGAAATGATTTGTGAAGGTCAACTCCTGATTAATTGTTTTTGATTAATGCAAGATAAAAAAATTAATGTGATAACCGTCATTGAGACATTTGGTATTCGCATATCAGCACGACATATACCGTTTTGGCACAGTAAAGAAGTTATTTGAAAGCGGATAAATAATTTATAAGCGGATGAAAAGGTTATCTGTTGAACAAATATTGAACAATACAGTAAATTTAGTCCATTGGCATAGTTCAGAGACTGTGTTATACTAGATACCCAATATGACGAATGTTATATGACGTTTCAAATGAACTTGTTTTTTTTTCTGTCCGGTTTCAGTTCCGAAAATTCGTGCGGACGCTGAACATAGAGGCAAATTAACAACTTCTTTAACTTCTTTCATACACAATTGTAGACGGCGTACAGATGTGCAGACAACTAACACAATTTTCCGGACGCCATACACAATTGCAGACGACAAACACAATTGAGGACACATACACAATTTCAGACGACATACACAATTGCTGACGCGAAATCATAAGTATATTAAGGCGTTCACCTAGCTTTTTGTTTACATCTCCAAATGATAAATATGAAATGGTGTTTTATAATATTTTGCTGTTATTTTCCTTATGCAATGATTTTGAATTCTTGGCCTATGAGGTCGCTGTTGTCTGAGTTGCCAAGTATGTTTGAATTAGAACGAAACTCGACGTAGATTGAAAATATTATCAATAATAACGCAATCATAATTTATCTTAATACATTACCCGGCGAAATGTTTCGCAATACCATTTTTTCGGGTTAATGTTTACTGGCAATGTAAAAGAAACCATACAATACATAATCTTGATTTATACCACATTTGGCATATTGTAGTTGTGGTCATTTTTCACGTTATTTGTTGTTGTTTTAATTACGCGAGACATAAAAAGTGCCAGCCTGATGAAACTGGATCCAGCGAACTTTTATGTTTTGTAATATGATACACGTCTTATGTCCGCGCTGTTTTTCACCAAAGTGACATAACTTGGCCAACAGCTATCATATTGGAAAATATGATAAAAGTATATTGAAGAAAAAACTATAAAATCGAACTAAACAAAACACATTCAATGGCTTGTATTTTATTAAAATGATTTTAAATCATTAAAACATGATATGGACACTACATCGTTTTTTCATCGTTTTAACAAATTTTAAAGTCACAAACTAACTAAGAAAAAAACGTTGAATTCACGCGCTATGAGTACAACCATAACTAAACTCGATTCTGAGGAAATGTCTAAATATAGATGCATGACGTGTTTTAACAACAATATTTTGTAAACATCTAACTTTGTTTCAGTTTAATTAAAAACAACAACATAACAAACACATAAAAGGACAATTCTATTCCATTGTGCTAATCACATCTTGTGTATAAGTCCAGATTATAGTATTCTAGTAGTCAGATACCATGAAACACAAATGACTAGCTCACCGGACTAGCAATAAGAAGAATGATATTTGTTTCACACTCCAGTAAAAATATGAGCTGCGTTCTGAGAAAACTGGGCTTAATGCATGTGCGTAAAGTGTCGTCCCAGATTAGCCTGTGCAGTCCGCACAGGCTATTCAGGGACGGCACTTTCCGCTTTTATGACATTTTTCGTTACAATGAAGTCTTCATAGCAAAAAATTTAGGCGGAAAGTGTCGTCCATGATTAGCCTGTGCGGACTGCACAGGCTAATCTGGGATGACACTTTGAGCACATGCATTAAGCCCAGTTTTCTCACAACAAGGCTCGTATGACCTTTTTGTCACATGTGCCAAGAATGTGTGTTACCATACAGAGAGGTGGATTCATGAAAATATGATCATTCAATTCATCAAGACAGGCATAATTCAGTTCATGAAAAACGCGAAGCTGACTTTTACTTACATTTAAATATTCTTACACCAAAACACTTCACATGCCTTCCTTTAAATAAAAGATAACAAATGCACACTAAGGCATCGAATATCAATATAGAAAATACCGTAATTCAAACAACATAGATATGTGTGTATTAACTTGATGAACGCTGAAAAAATGAATGAGTTATGCATTGATAAACAAAACAAAAAACTACTAACTTTAACAAATCAGTTCGGCGTTTTACTGAGCACTGTTGGCGATACATTTTGAGTATCGTGTAGTATTTGAAACAGAAGTTGTTAACGAGGTTTTGATTTAAACAGCACTTTTAATGAATCTGCATAAAGGTTCGCATGCTTTGAACAAGACAATACTACTTTTGACGCAGGAAGAGTTTAAAACTTTTAACTTTAAAATAACAACAAAAAGTTATTTAATTAAAACTTGGTTAAAAAAGGTTAACACCATTGCCGTAAAAGTAAATCAATTAAAATGAGAATGTGTGCATTACTATGACAGTGTGTGATTGTTGATACAAGAATAAAGAACAACCAAAATATTCAATCTTATTAACTCTTTCAGTGCTGGAACCGAATTTTGAAGGCCTTTGCAAACTGTTTTGATCCAGATGAGACGCCACAGAACGTGGACTCTCATCAGGGTCCAAACTGTTTGCTATTCTTATAGTATTCTTTGAAAAAAATCGAAAAAATGCTAATTTTATAAATTCAGCAGACGACATTTTAGCAGACAACAAATTTCCCAGCATGCAAAGGGTTAACACTCCACGTATGAAATATCAGTTACACCACATGGTTAACATGTATAAAACAATATCATAGTATTTGCGTACGCAACATCAACATTTATCACTAAGCAGACAACCCTGTTAAATTAATAACTGTCTATACATTTTACTTATTTAGTGTTCAAATAAGCTTTAGGCTTTTGATGCAATCAACTTTAAATATTTAAATAAATAGGTCTAAACTAAACCAACAATAAAAGTGTTATAATAATATTTCAAAGAAGGAAAAAATAATTCCTTTGTCATGTTAATTTTTGAAAGTAATTATATTAATTAGCTTTAATACATGTTTCTATCAACATCAACATTCAGTGCTTATAAATACATGTTAAGTACATATCAATACAAATTCCGGAGCACTTTATTGTCTTTTATTTAAGTCACTTATTGCATGTGGTAACTGTAAAGTTGTTTAATGCCGTGACTATGTTAGTCTGTTAGTACAACCATAATCCGGTGACTCACAATACGCTCTTCAAACAAAGAGATTTATTTAAAATTTGCTTTAATTATTGACAAAAGTCGCCAAATGTCTTTCATACGTAACCTCTCTTGGATATATATGAATGTCAATAGCGAACATAAAAAACTGTTCCACTGTCTCTAACAATCACTGTCCGCCGGTTTTAGAAGCGAGATCACCTTAACTGTTGTAATTTTCACTGTCCGCCTGTTTTATCTTAATTTCAGAAACAAAATCAACCGTTGTCATTTTGGTCGTGAACATGTCTGCGTCTTATGAAGTTTTGTGGTAAAGGGTCCTCAAATACTTCAGATATTTTTGCTTCTAGGAGTTTCCTCTGGATGCCTTCTGTTTCCTCGGTCCAGTCTGCACGTGTATACCTGGTAAACCACACGCACCATGACTTGCTTAGGGATTTCAAATTTATGTCTGACATAAGAATAAACACCACGTCCCACCTCTTTTTGCCGTTCTGTTTACTGAGGCACGCTATTTCTACAAGGAACCTGCAGTAGCCGTCCCGCATGAGATTTTCTGTAACCACAACAACGATGTTTTTCGATTGGTCCATCGCCTCGAATGTCATTTCTATCGCCGATCCTCCGAGTCCCCCGTCGCGGTGTTCGTAATGTAATTTGTAATTGAGCTCCCTTTCAAACAGATCAATCACTTTTGTCACCGCATGTTTGTCCAGTCCTTTAGAGTCACACAGTACGTATCCGTCGTATTTCACCCGCAGAAGTGGCTGCCCTTCCGACTCTTCGAAGCAGTCACTCTCTGGTAACGAGTTTGCTCTAGACCGTTTCTTCATATTATGCCAGTAGTATTGCAGATACCATCTATTCCAGAAACCTACAACAAACAACACGACTAGCACAAATGTTGTACTACTTATTGCAATGTATGCCACCAAATAAGGAACTGGGAGCTGGTGGCATCTCTGTAGCTTCTCGTTAAAGTCTCTTAAGAGCGTCCCTTTGGCTACTGCGGGCGAATGACACTTAAAGTGTTCTGGCCATCCAATCAGTTGACTATTGCCAATGAAACCCTTGCCGGCTCTTTCTTTGATTTGTTCCCTGAACCAGAAACTTTTGTCATCGCAGTCGCAAGAAAATTCGTTGTCCTGAATATCAAGAAATTGTAACGACCTCATCACATCATCAGGAAAGATTTGTTCGGTAATAAATGTTAGCTTGTTTTTTGCAGCTGATATATAACTTATATTGGTATTATATAATACTTTAGCGTTAAATTGCCCAGCATCTCGGATAATGTTATTGCTTACATTAAGACTAATCAGCCCCATCGATAAGTTGAAAATTTCTAGTGGGAACTGTTGCAGACCAATGTGTTCGATTCTCAAATGTTCGAGGTTTTCCAGCGGATACAATATTTCACACAGACCTGAGGCGTTCATCTCTCCATTGAAGTTAAACGATAGATTCAGAATTCTAATTTCAGGTGTAAACTTGAAGATTGACTTCATATCGTCTGAGTAAAGTTTAATGTAGTTCCTACTTAGATCCAGGTACTTCAATGTTGAACTATTAAATGCAGCTCTTTCGATACGTTGAAGTCCTCTGGTCATCTGACTCAGATCCAGTGTTTGCAAGGCCGAGAAATGTATGAACGAGTTGTTATTTAGTTCAAGTATAGACGTTTTGTGCAAAGTCAGTGTTTCCAGTTTAGTAAGACAGGCGGTGTAATTGTCTGTCATACGTCTGATAGGATTGTAGTCCAAATTCAATTTCTTGATATTATTCTTTGTGCTTCCATTGCACATCCTTGGTAAGAATGGACTAAACTCGTTGCGACTCATATCAATGCTTGCCAGAGACTTTGGGTAGTCCACAGGAAGAACATCACTTAACCAGTTTCCCCTCAGATTTAACTTTTTAAGTTTGACCATATTAGTAATGCTACTAACATTAAACTGTTTAATGACATTGTAGTCCATTTTAAGCTCTGCTAGGCTTGTTAAACATCCCATGGTATCATTTCTGATATCTCCAATTCTGTTTCTTGATAATATCAGATTGTTTAGCCTCGGGAAGAGGCTCGTTGGACCGCTTGCATTGCAAAAATTAAACGAATATTCGCTTATTGAATTGTTCGAAACATCGAAAGATATTAATTCCTCCATTTCCTCAAAACCATATATATGTTCTATTCTATTATCCCTTGCTTCGAATATTGTCAAATTACGAATTCCCGCAAACAACGACAGGTTTAGTAAGCCAATTAAATTATCGTCCATATTAAGTTTATAAACAGAGGTTTGGTTTAAGGTAAAGTTCCCCAAAGTGTCTTCTGTTAGACCTATTTCAGACAGTGTAAGATTTATTTGGTGAACACTTATATTGGCTAATGCCTGAAACAATGTAATGTGCTGTTCATCAGACATCGCTGCTTGTTGTATCTCCAGCTTTTGTAGATGATGTAATGCTGAAAACGAGTCTGTTGTTAAATTGTTTATAATTGTTTTGCAAATGTACAATTTTTCAAGCGTGTTATTTGTCGGAAATATCTCAGCGCTTAGATTTAAGTTGAAACCGTATATGTAAAGTGTTTTTACCGACCATGGCATGTTGACTAAATCATTCAATGTTGCGTCACGGTTATATCCATTGCACACCACAGTTTTATTTTCAAGGTCACCTAAACAAACGGTTTCGTTTGCCCAGGAAAGCGTCGTCATTTCCTTTGGCCACTTCCGGCAATGCCTGCCAGCAACGCACGGACTAGCACAGAATGTGAGGAGCAATAATAGTAAAACATACATGATGACTTGATTTCATGTATCTTACTCAAAATCTACGCAGTGTCCTCTTGAGTATATTTCCTTGTTTATCATATTTCAATTTAATTTGGACTTAGTGTATTTTCCGTAGTTTAAATGTTTCTTTTTCGATGTGAACACTTGATAAATTCCACTTTAAAATAGTCGTCCAGGTATACATGGGCAACTCCAAATTTATATAACACACTAGAACGCCAAAGATGATATTTTCATCAACATTTTAAATAAACCTCCGACTTAGTGTGTATATAACATATCCGACTCATGCCCTCCACGCTTATCGGTCTAATCTGCTTTGCATTTCTTCGTGAGGATACATTACGGTGTTTTTATTGGACCACAATTAAATTGTTACGTGACACTTACTATGCTGAATATGTGGAGCGTTTTTTAATAATGTTTGTTAATATATTCAATATTAATATTTTGCACCTATTTATGATCGTATAATAAAATCCAATATATTGAGGCATCAGCAGCAGAAAATACGTGTTCCATTTACGAAGTGCACAATCACAATTTTTTTCATTAATAATCAGTTTAATTCAGTCCAATTTTATTCCGTATATTGCATCAAGTAAGAGTTTGTGAATGACGCATTGTTTACACAAACAGTGTAAATATATTTCCGTGTCATCAACATCAATGAAAATGCTACAGAGGATGGAGCATTCACTGTCCGTCAATACACTTGTATGTAAACACTTAAACTTTACCTAATCAAACTTCAAATTCATCGTTTGGGTACACAATTTACGCACATTAATTACAAACTTGTCACTACCAAAGCACACACTAAGTACTTGCACATCTTGACATTATCATCACATTTCCATAAAGATGTATTTATATTTATTAATAGCATCAACTCTTTCAATATCCATGGACACTTGTTCTCGAATTCAGTGGACACATTATCACCACGGATGCTTAGTTAACAGTGGCTTACTCCGTGACTGCCAGCTGTGTTTAATAGTTCGCTGTGATCTGTGTATGATAAAAAATGGAGCTTCTTATCGCGAAACACTTCAAAATTGTTATATTTCCTTAGATAGCAACCCATCCGCCATGCAATTATATCCTCGAGATAAACCACACCGCATGATAAGACGTTAAACCATGTCTACTGATGTTCAATGTCAAAAAGTATATCGGCGCTTTAACTAGTTAGTGTCCTTAAAGGGGCTCATTGTTTTTATCTTTGGTCTCAGTTTGCAAACAAAATAAATGAAAGTGTTTATCAAGGAGGAAAATAGCACAGAACTCAAAGAGATATAACTTATATACCGGTCAGGTTATGAGTAATTATCAATTGCATATAAATTATTATTGTTATTAAATTTTTAACGCGGTTGTGACAAGTATTTTTTAGAGCTATAGATTTCGCCTGTTTGTTTCGTCAAGGTTATATTTTTGCAAGCACTGTCAACAAACCCCTAAACCCCTATTGAAAGAACTTGTTCACATATTGGCAAAGCAAATTTGCATTGATTCAAAGTATAATATTATCAATATTTTTTCAAACAAACTAAACAGCAATTATGACTTATTAAACATTAAAAAAAAATCGTATGCAAAATAATCATTAGGATAAGTATAATAATAAAGCGCTTTTATCGTCAGTGTCGACAATACTTTACGATTACAATTACAAACATAGTGTTTCAAAAGTGCTGTAAAAATGCAAAATGTAAAAATGCAAATGCCCGAATGAGTCAGTGGTAGCGCGTTGAATGTGTCAGTGGTAGCGCGTTGAATGTGTCAGTGGTAGCGCGTTGAATATGTCAGTGGTAGGGCGTTGAGTGTGTCAGTGGTAGCGCGTTGAATGTGTCAGTGGTAGCGCGTTGAATGTGTCAGTGGTAGCGCGTTGAATGTGTCAGTGGTAGCGCGTTGAATGTGTCAGTGGTAGCGCGTTGAAGGTGTCAGTGGTAGCGCGTTGAATGTGTCAGTGGTAGCGCGTTGAGTGTGTCAGTGGTAGCGCGTTGAATGTGTCAGTGGTAGCGCGTTGAATGTGTCAGTGGTAGCGGGTTGAATATGTCAGTGGTAGCGCGTTAGATTTTACTCCAAAAGAAACCGATTTAAATTGTGAAGGTTATTACAAATTAAACATTTTTCTTGCTTGAATATGTTATTTCAAATATTATTTTTACGAGTAATAATATTGAATTTTATTTTTCGTAATTTTAAACAAACTTCGTTTATAAAAATTATGTTTGGATAAGTTTACATGATGGTTTTGAATAAAGTTATTTAACCCGCATGCGTCACTTTAACATATTAATAAAGCTGCGTCGGTATTTGTACAAGACATTTTTAAATCTGCTTACAGCTATAATGGTTTTGTTAAGCACATTATATCAGAGCAAATCTAATTAAAGCTATTGTGGTTTTGGAAAAACCCATGCGCGCTTAGTTCTTAATGGCAATTTGATCCAGCTGAGTGCGCCGTAAAGCGCATAGAATTTGCTACACTATAATCACTATTTATTAAACAGTATCTCACAGTTAAGTTGGGTTTATCAGTCCGTGTACATCTTTCGTTCCTATACATCTGTCGCTAAATATACCCCATATCACTTGTCTATGGTTAACTGGTATGCATTCGATTTATGTTTTGTCATGAACAAGTTAACTTGTGTCAAGGGGCCACGAAGCTCATTTCGCGCAGGATACTAATACAAAACGCTTGGCAAGTTTCATAGAATAAAAATCTGTACGTTTAACCAAATGTGTGAAACCCTGCATTATCACTTTACCATTTATAATGTCATTTTATGTTTTAAGGGACGTAAACTCAACAAGTTATGTCCCTAAATGTTCATCCTGTTGTATTGTTTTTTTTTCTTTATTTAGATGTCTTATGTTGAGTTTGACCTATCTTTACCTTCATCAAAAACCATTGTTCGATACATTTTCCACCAGTAAACAGAATAAATAAATTCCACCACTGCAAATGGCCAAAATAAAAATTATGCGGTTGCATTATGCGGTTTGCAAAAATTCCAGCCATAGGTTGATCATTAGGATCATTAGGCTATTGTATCTCGTATAGAAATAAATAACTTGTGTTCATGTTCTTTTATATTTGCAAGAGCATATTCACCATTACTATGATGCGGTTTTCTTACATTATTTTTTTTTATATAATTGTATAATTCATTTTGCACTTTTTTGCACATTTCAATACAAAACAGGGAATATTCATTAAAATATGTACACATATATTGAAACTTATGCAAAACTCAATAATTTAAAATGATTTTATTTCAATATAGAACATATCTTTTGCGTAAGTTTATCAGGGTCGTGAACAAAAAACACAGTTATTGCACAGACATCACAAAGTGATCACGTACAAGTTTGTACCTTCATGCCTCGTGTTAGCCTTTAGTCCTTTTTATCCCCTACCGGTGAAACCGGAGGAGACTAATGTTTGCACTCCGTCTGTCAGTCAGTCCGTCACACTTTTCTGGATCCTGCGATAACTTTAAAATTTCTTAATATTTTTTCATGAAACTTGAAACATGGATTGATGGCAATATGGAGATTATGCACGTCATTTCATTTTGTGCCTACGTCAAAAATTCTGGTTGCTATGGCAACAAATATATTATTTATTTTTTTTACTGACAATGGTGGAGTTTCACCGAGTTTCACCATATTGCTTGGCAATCTCTTGTTGTTTAATATAATATAGGACGCCAGGTGTCTTAAGGAATTTCACGCTGCCTGCAGCGTAACCGTGTATACGATTGCGTTACACAAATACACAGGCTTATTAAATAACGTTTATCTGATTTATTACACATCACCATAAGTAGCATAAAAACTGTCTTTATGCACTAGTTGAAATTCATACTAAAAATGTTTTAAAACGTTATTTAAAGAAAAGCACCGCACACCGGTGTGTTTACATCCATTAACGTTCAATTGTGAGCCCCACAAAGACACTTGATCCTGCACCCTGTCGATTAGGAGCTTTCGAAAACGAGACATTTGTCTCGAGAAAACATTGAACATACTCTGAAAATTTATTAATTTGTTTAATGTGATGCCATATTAAACGTTGCCCGTTTAATGAATTTGTGTTGTCTCTACCTTTTTACATTGAAAATCTTGGCCAGACAGCAATATTCTTTTCAACGCCAATTTATTTTTATATAGTTTTTGTTTGTATTCACTCGACAAACCTATGACATAAACATTGTGACACATGTACCTGTGGTATATGTCCTGTTGTAGAGTATGATAAAACTACGCGTAATACACCCTAAATGTGCGGTAAATCTGCCTATTGTAAGTCGTAACATACATATAAATCACTTTTGTGAAAGCAGCTAAATAGATTATGTAAATTATAACATTGAATGATTGATTGCTATTTTTAGCCTCCTATAACATGTTATTAATACTAATATTATACTTTTTTTTAATAATGTAAACTGCTATATATCGATGTCGCACGTATTATCCCTCATGCCCCTTTTATAGATACATTAAAAATTAATGTCACAAAACTTCAAATAATTTGCTTTTTTAAAGTATATTGAAAATGGTTATTTCACATTTCACATGCAAATATCGTTTTCCAATTTTAGTGCAATAATTGTATGCAAGGGCAATGTGTTGATTCAAAAATTTACTTTTTCCTCATTCTTACAATAGTTATATGTAGTGAAAAATGTGTACCGTGCGAGATTTTTATTTATTTATTTGCAATTAACCAAAACCACATTTATATCGATAATTAAATGTTGATGAAAGTCGCTCTCCGTGACCTCCTTGAGAGACTAAGTGTAACCTATGTTACTTTAATCTCTTAGTTGAATGTAACCTCCTACAACAACAACAATACACCATAAAGATGTGGCGTGCGACTGAAGTTATCAAAATCTACTGATGTTTCTTCAATTTCCACTGAATCACACGTAATGCATTGAAATTTCTGGGGTTGAATTAAAGGTTATATTACACTAATTCCGATTCCCATAGGGTCCCATTATAAAACTGACAACTTTCACAGCATTTTTCTTGCCTTTCCGTCGTATCAATTTTTCCGAACCTGGTATCATTTTAAAGATGGATCTGTCATCTTCCAATAATTGCAATCAAAAACATACCGTCTCGCAACTTCTAAGAAAGTAAATCGCTGTCGAATGAACCCACCGTAGAAAAACGCGTTTCGGAATCCTAATTTCGACAAAAGCCCCACACAATAGAAAACACACCCTCAAAAGTTCATCTTTTAAGTTAGC
Organism: Dreissena polymorpha; assembly: GCF_020536995.1. Classification (NCBI taxonomy): domain Eukaryota; kingdom Metazoa; phylum Mollusca; class Bivalvia; order Myida; family Dreissenidae; genus Dreissena; species Dreissena polymorpha. Next base: position 201,637,124 of record NC_068355.1, read on the forward strand.
TTCCAATCCAAGGCATCAAAGTACTCCAGACACATACAGGATATTACAAATAACCACAAAAGACATGTCTCACATTGTTAAATGGCTTATATTCAAGAAGAGAAAAGGAACTCTTTAGAAATAGGCACTACTTTCGAATGGACCACGGAGGGATACACAATGATTTAGTGTAATGTAACCTTTAAGGGAACTCAACTTTGTCCCATCTTTTTCAAACTTTCTCCACATGAGATTTCAACTATTTCCACAATGAATATGCAATTTCAGTGCATTCGGATGGGGGTAAAGGCCTTAAAATGGCCATTTAAAGCGGTGACTAAATTGGCCGCAGTCAAGTCGGAATGCATGATTTTTAGTCTAAGTGACGACAGCTGATTTTGTGTCTCCAATTATTGTTACGCGTAACTTTTATGGCAAAAACTGGTATCATTGCATGCGAAATTCACCAATATATCAGCAAAAGGCCCAAATAAATGTATTGATTGTGAATCAGTATACTTTTCTTGATGAAATAGGAGACTTTTTTTTAATTTTAAGCACTTTTTTCAATAAAAAACTCACTGACAGCATATAAAATCATGTTTTTTAAGAACATTATTATTAAAAGCTTCACTTACAATCTAAACATACACATTGCAATTACAAAAATTAATGCTATTATGATGAGAGGCATAATTTGTAGCTTTCAAGCCGATACAAGCCGGCTACCCAAAATTAACACTTAAAAAGGCGCAAATCGCTCCTTCAACAGCTTACGACACAAAGTGACACTTAATGCGCATCCAGATAGTCTCTCTCATATAAATAAGTCCTGTTAGCGACATTTTATTAAGTATTCTCTTTAAAATCCAGTGTTGAAAGCGTAAGTTTTGCAAAAATGCCCACAGTCACCATGCAAAAGAGCACGTTTGCTAAGGAATTCCTACGCGAGTGGCCACACTAATGTCGTGGCAGGAAAGTCATTTGGGTGTGATTCCTCTGTAGTTCAGTGTACATTCATTCCACTACCTGGGGATGACTATCAGGATCAATTTTCCCAGCTTGGTGTAGTGTTGACCTTTCAGGATGTTGATGGATCGTCCACAAGCGCTGCACCACTGCGGCCTCTGTTCAGGACACAGAGTCGGATTGAGGTGTACACAAACCCGCAGTCAGGCAAGGATCATCCAGACCTTTAATAAAATAAAATGTTTAGGCCCCTGAAACTGGCAATTATGTTCAACACTGAGGTAAGGAAACACATAGAGGAGACATCATGCCATGGCTTTCTCATTATCGACACGGCAAACTCGAGCAGCTGGGGACTTGGCTCTAAACAAAAACAGGTATGCTCCATCAATGTGAGCAAGATGGCATGTCAGAGTTAAAAAGGGCAAACAAACATACAAAAGAGAAATAAAGGAAATTAGAAATTAAATGCCAGAAGTAATTTTAAGTATTGTTTTTCTGTCTGCAAGGGTTGCTGTGGAAAATAGTGCTTAACGCATAGTTTGGCCTGTAGGGATTCTGCTAGCAAGAACAAATGGAAGTCATATCTGCCCGCGAACTGTAAGCTTGAGATTACCATATCTGATGAAGTACTGCTTTGAGAATGCATTCTGATTGTACTTGAACCAGATCGCATTGACAGCACAAGGCTTCAGACCCCCCAAAAGTGTGAGGCTTTCAATAGTGCTTACCTGATACCAGACCGCATTGCCCAAGACAGTGACTTTCTCCCGGAACTGCACAGGCTGCATCCGCAGCACAATCCTTAAGCTCAATCATGGTCTGGCTGACACTGAAATAGTGAAATCTGAATTTACAGATGCTCATTTGTCTAAAGGTTATGAGTTTATTGCCTATCTTATTAAAAGCAAACACAATGACATGCTTAAGAAGACATGTGCATTTCTGAAAAGACATACAGCTGCCCGATACTTGACTAGGAAAAGGCGCTATGGTCTTCACTCTTAAATTCATTACTCTAAGGGCTTAACAGAACAAAAGCCAGATCTTACAGCTAAATGGCCCCACCTACAGCTAAATATGCTTTATAGGTTGAAAATAAAGTTATTTGTCTGAAGAACTAGTGCTATTAACTCATCAGCTATGTTGCTCCACTGGCCGCAATTCTGTAAACATAGTGTATTTATGGAAATACCTAGTCTACCACCTGCTGCGCACCACTACATCCACTGTAAATACACAGCTAAGTTAGTACTTTAACGAACAAACTGAAATTCATGTGTAAATTAAACAATCAGTATGATGACTCACATTGAAATCATGTCCAGTGCACCAGTCAGAGCAAGACAGCTAGCGGATTGTTAACCAACTACGGCTCAAGGACAAACGGTCAGGCCTGCAAACAAAGAGAAAAATGGCATAAATGGGCTGCATGCATGTAATTTGGCATATTTTTCATCTTGCTCTCCACCTGAAACTTCAATCTATGGACATAATAATATTTACATTTAAGATTTGTTGGAAATGTTACCCTTACTTGTCCATACCAGGTCCCCCACCCATCCGGAACAGTCCAAAACCACCTAAAACATCCATTTGGACCAAAATATTTACATCTCTCATCTATTTTAGCACCCAAATCATCAAAACATTCATTAAAATTCATTTTCTACTTGTCTCGCTTGCAGACGAATCCATGTGACCTTGACATTGCAGTAAATGTGCTTTTTAAAGGTTATATTACACTAATTCCGATTCCCATAGGGTCCCATTATAAAACTGACAACTTTCACAGCATTTTTCTTGCCTTTCCGTCGTATCAATTTTTCCGAACCTGGTATCATTTTAAAGATGGATCTGTCATCTTCCAATAATTGCAATCAAAAACATACCGTCTCGCAACTTCTAAGAAAGTAAATCGCTGTCGAATGAACCCACCGTAGAAAAACGCGTTTCGGAATCCTAATTTCGACAAAAGCCCCACACAATAGAAAACACACCCTCAAAAGTTCATCTTTTAAGTTAGCTTCCAATCCAAGGCATCAAAGTACTCCAGACACATACAGGATATTACAAATAACCACAAAAGACATGTCTCACATTGTTAAATGGCTTATATTCAAGAAGAGAAAAGGAACTCTTTAGAAATAGGCACTACTTTCGAATGGACCACGGAGGGATACACAATGATTTAGTGTAATGTAACCTAAAGATGTGGCGTGCGACTGAAGTTATCAAAATCTACTGATGTTTCTTCAATTTCCACTGAATCACACGTAATGCATTGAAATTTCTGGGGTTGAACTGTTTTCTAAATGTATTTTGTTAAATATCCTATACTTTATGTAACCAGAATTTGGTAACATAGCCGAGCGAATTGCAAAATGGTGTCCAGTGTATTAGTGTCGGTACCCTATTTTTGTCAGTTTCCACTTTACAATAACAATAACCCACAATTTTCCGCATATTATTTCCCTATATTCAAATATGACTTATTTGATCAAACAGTGTCATTGTTCATTATGGACCACACGTTTACAAGATTGTATCTCAAAATATTTAAAAGAGCAACATTATTCAACCTCCGGTCCATACAATAACCGAAAAGCACCGAATAGCACCGAAAAGCACTCAATTTCTCTCTATATACATGCAATATATCGTTTTTAGTGTGTGTTAACGAGTTTAATAAGTAATACATGGTTATATGATTGTATGTTTATACTACATTGTGCCCAAAATGGTAAATATCGGCAATTACCAACCGAAAAGCACTTCATGTGAAGACCGAAAAGCACTCAATTTCTTGCTATATATATGAATATTTGCGTTTCTATTGTGTGTAAATGGATTAAATTAATTATAAATGGTTATATTTCATGCATATTTATAATACCTTGGGTTTATTATGAGGTATTAATGCCCAAAATTGGATAAATATCGGCAATATACCGACTGAAAAGCACTTCATGTGAAGACCGAAAAGCACTCAATTTCTCGCTATATATATAATATTTGCGTTCCTATTGTGTGTACACGGTTTAAATTAGTTATAAATGGCTATATTTCATGCATATTTATACTACCTTGTGTTTATTATGAGGTATTTATGCCCAAAATTGGATAAATATCGGCAATATACCGACCGAAAAGCACTTCATGTGAAGACCGAAAAGCACTCAATTTATCGCTATATATATAATATTTGCGTTCCTATTGTGTGTAAACAGTTTAAATTAGTTATAAATGGTCATATTTCATGCATATTTATACTACCTTGTGTTTATAATGAGGTATTAATGCCCAAAATTGGATAAATATCGGCAATATACCGACCGAAAAGCACGTCATGTGAAGACCGAAAAGCACTAAATTTCTCGCTATATATATGAATATTTGCGTTTCTAGTGTGTGTAAATGGATTAAATTAGTTATAAATGGTTATATTTCATGCATATTTATACTACCTTGTGTTTATTATGAGGTATTAATGCCCAAAATTGGATAAATATCGGCAATATACCGACCGAAAAGCACTTCATGTGAAGACCGAAAAGCACTCAATTTCTCGCTATATATATATAATATTTGCGTTCCTATTGTGTGTAAACGGTTTAAATTAGTTATAAATGGTTATATTTCATGCATATTTATACTACCTTGTGTTTATAATGAGGTATTAATGCCCAAAATTGGATAAATATTGGCAATATACCGACCGAAAAGCACTTCATGTGAAGACCGAAAAGCACTCCCGCGACAGCAGAGAATCACCGAAAAGCACTCAAGTTCTCTATATATACATGAAAGTTAATTATAAGGGCCGATTTTAATGGATTGAAAAGATGTACATATTTATTTAGTCAATAATGACTTCATTAAATAAAAAGTTTAAATATGAAGCTCATTACTATTTTTGGTGGCCACCGAAAAGCACTCCCGCGACAGCACAGAATCACCGAAAAGCACTCAATTTCTCAATATATAAACAAAACTAAGCTATAAGTGCCGTTTATAATGGATTGAAAAGATGTACATATTTATTTAGTCAATAATGACTTCGTTTAATATTGATTTAAGTTTAAAGATAAAGCACAAGCACTCAATTTCTCTCTATATGTAATCTAATCAATGATGACTTCGTTAAATATTGATTTAAGTTTAAAAATAAAGCACTATATATATATGAGGCGCGTTCTGAGAAAAGTGGGCTTAATGCATGTGCGTAAAGTGTCGTCACTGATTAGCCTGTGCAGTCCGCACTGCTTATCAGGGACGACACTTTTCGCCCAAACGTGATTTTCGGTGAGGAGTGACTTCCTTGAAACTAAAAATACCATAAAAGCGGAAAGTGTCGTCCCTGATTAGCCTGTGCGGACTGCGTAGGCTAATATGGGATGACATTTTATGAACATGCATTAAGCCCCTTTTTCTTTCCAGAACACGACTCATATAAATATGAGGTAGTTTGCCAACATAACGAATATGTTGCCCAGCTCTTGCCATGTAAGAGCCAAATTTTGAAAAAAATATTCCCAAATAGGTCTAAACAGACAGTTGCCGTCACCGATTGTTTTTATAGGTGTGTAATGCCCTATCATTGCAGGATGAAATTTGTGCAGAATATTGATCGCCATCTTGTCCGCGTCTGAAGACGAGAACGTAACATCAGTCTGCTGTAATCCCACATTATACGCATCTAATACATTTAGTTTCATTTCGGACTTAGCAGCATTTATCAATGCATTTTTCTTTTTTGACTGTAATGCGGCCCGAAGTCTGTAAAAAGAGGGTGTCCCGAAGAGTTGACTAAATTTCTACAGCTAACATTAAATCAAGCGCGTAAACTTCTCAAAAAACGATATTTCCTTATTTCCGTTCACATTTCAAAAATGTTTGTATTAATGGTTTACTAATGCTCGATTGGTCATTGTCGGCTCAGGTACTACCTACATGTACCTGGTCGATATTAGACTGTACCCCAGTTGTATTCCCGCCCAAAAACGCTCTAACGATTATCTTAAACAAACTTCTGAAACTGCATCAACATGATTTTTGAGTATGAGTTACTTAAGAGTACCCGGGGTACATGTAAGTTTTACCCGAGCCGACAATGACCAATCGAGCGTTACTAACAGTAAAATACCCAACAGCGGTATAATGTTATAGATTTATTTTTGCATTAACATTAATTCAAAACATTTTAGTTCATAATGTTATTCATGTTAAATAAATACACCAGTTCTTCTTTTCATTTGCATCAAATTAAAGGTTAAAGTCCGATTGTTTTTAAAAAACTGCTATTTTATGAATATATCAAGCATGTACACTTAACAATAATGATGTTTTAAAATTTTGTGAAGTGCACGTGCTATTGAATGTTGAGTTAAGCAAGGTTGCGAATTAAATTACACATAATTAAAAACTTATTTATTGTAGGATACCGATTACACTGAGCTTGATTACGCTGCGAACTAGAACTCTGCCGCAATGTATCTCCAATGAAAGATGTAACATTAATTCAAGCACGTATACTTAACAAAAAAAAGATATTTCTTTATTTCCGTTATCAGTTTAAAAATGATGGTATTAAGGTGTTACTAAACAGTAAAATACCCAACAGCGATCGGTATTAATGCACTTGGCCGCTAGATGAATAATTTTATATAACTATTCTGGGCAAATTTATATTTTCAAAACATTTTTAGTTGGTGTTGTTATTCACTTTCAATAAATACATCAGTTCTTTTTATCAACCAAATTCCTGTTGTTTGCTACTGTTTCTTATCAGAATTATATATATTACAATACACCATCAGCGGCCGAGCGCAGAATTGGCCGCTTTAAAAAAATGTGGAATGCATCAAATTGAATGTCAAATTCCGAGTGTATTAGAAAAAACTGTTATTTTATATAAATAAATCAAGCACGTACACTTTAAAAAAAAAAGATATTTCTTTATTTTAATGTAGAATTTTGCAAAATTAACGAGATTTATATATAACAATGTTATATTACTTCTTTCTGGTTGAGTAAAAAAAACACAAAACAACATGTATAACATATAATATTTGTACATAATTTATAAAAAAGAAAAATAATGATGCACATGATATTTTATAATTTTGTTAAGTGCGCGTGCCATTGAACGTTGAGTTACGGGGGAGATGCTTATTAAATTACACATAATTAAAAGCTGATACTATTCTGTCAGCTTGATTAATAAATCATGTTCCATCACGCCAATATATCCATTGTTTCATGAAATTGTAACGCCATCAGACCCGAATGAATACACCATTTATTCCAAGCAGGTAAATAACAATTACTATAATAAAACAGGGAAAGTCTACACTGTGTATTAGCAACCTGCTGTGGTGATCTTATCTTATCAGCTCAATACACAGGAACATGGCTACTGTACTGGAATTGGATTTACAGCCAAAATAACTGTTTTCATTTCAGTCTACACTGTGTATTAGCAACCTGCTGTGGTGATCTTATCTTATCATCTCAATACACAGGAACATGGCTACTGTACTGGAAATATCGGATTTACAGCCAAAATAACTTTTGCTATATTGAAGATAGCAACTTCATATTTGGCATGCATGTGTATCTCATGAAGCTGCACATTTTGAGTGGTGAAAGGTCAAGGTCAAGGTCATCCTTCAAGGTCAGAGGTCAAATATATGTGGCCAAAATCGCTCATTTTATGAATACTTTTGCAATATTGAAGATAGCAACTTGATATTTGGCATGCATGTGTATCTCATGGAGCTGCACATTTTGAGTGGTGAAAGGTCAAGGTCATCCTTCAAGGTCAGAGGTCAATTATATGTTACCAAAATCGCTCATTTTATAAATACTTTTGCAATATTGAAGATAGCAACTTGATATTTGGCATGCATGTGCATCTCATGGAGCTGCTCATTTTGAGTGGTGAAAGGTCAAGGTCATCCTTCAAGGTCAGAGGTCAAATATATGTGGCCCAAATCGCTTATTTTATGAATACTTTTGCAATATTGAAGATAGCAACTTGATATTTGGCATGCATGTGTATCTCATGGAGCTGCACATTTTGAGTGGTGAAAGGTCAAGGTCAAGGTCATCCTTCACAAGGTCAAGGTCATCCTACAATGTCAAACATCATATAGGGGGACATTGTGTTTCACAAACACATCTTGTTATTAAATTAATTAATTTACTGAATGTCGCTAATAAAGTGTGAAGGTGGAAATTAAGAAATAAGATCTATTTTCGCATGACACTGAATACACATGATACATGGATAAAATATCAATAAGACACATTTGAATCTTTCATTTCTACAAAAAATTAGCACGTAGTCACATATATATAAGATATATTAAAGACCAGGAAACAACATAAGTAAGACATTTTGCATCTTTCATATCTTAAAAAAACAACATGTGAATCTAAAGCAATACATTTATTACTGCCACTAGCTATTCTAAAAGTCGGCGGACAACATAAGTTCAAAGAAGGAACCACAATTAAATAAGATCCATTTTCGAATGATACTGATTGTATAGCAAGTAGTCACATATTAATTCTAGCTTGCATTAGTTAAAATAAGTTTTGTTAATTAAGTTCAAATTATTCTGTTCTTTAGAGATTAAAAGGGTTTAAAGACGGCGCTAATAAAGTGTGAACGTTGAGTTAAGCGAGAGGTGCGAATGCAATTACACATAATTAAAAACAGATACTATTGTGCCAGCACGTTGAGTGAATACTGCATAAGCGAGAGGTGTGAATTAAATCTTACAAACTGATATTATTATGTCAGCTTGAATTGTAAATATAATAAACACAAGGTAGTATAAATATGCATGAAATATAACCATTTATAACTAATTTAATCCGTTTACACACAATAGAAACGCAAATATTATATATATAGCGCGAAATTGAGTGCTTTTCGGTCTTCACATGAAGTGCTTTTCATTCGGTATATTGCCGATATTTATCCAATTTTGGGCATTAATACCTCATAATGAACACAAGGTAGTATAAATATGCATGAAATATAACCATTTAAAACTAATTTAATCCGTTTACACACAATAGAAACGCAAATATTCATATATATATATAGTGAGAAATTGAGTGCTTTTCGGTCTTCACATGAAGTGCTTTTCGGTTGGTATATTGCGGATATTTATCCAATTTTGGGCATTAATACCTCATAATAAACCCAAGGTAGTATAAATATGCATGAAATATAACCATTTATAATTAATTTAATCCGTTTACACACACTAGAAACGCAAATATTATATATATATATAGCGAGAAATTGAGTGCTTTTCGGTCTTCACATGAAGTGCTTTTCGGTCGGTATATTGCCGATATTTATCCAATTTTGGGCATTAATACCTCATAATAAACCCAAGGTAGTATAAATATGCATGAAATATAACCATTTATAACTAATTTAATCCGTTTACACACAATAGAAACGCAAATATTCATATATATAGCGAGAAATTGAGTGCTTTTCGGTCTTCACATGAAGTGCTTTTCGGTCGGTATATTGCCGATATTTATCCAATTTTGGGCATTAATACCTCAATATAAACACAAGGTAGTATAAATATGCATGAAATATGACCATTTATAACTAATTTAAACCGTTTACACACAATAGGAACGCAAATATTATATATATAGCGATAAATTGAGTGCTTTTCGGTCTTCACATGAAGTGCTTTTCGGTCGGTATATTGCCGATATTTATCCAATTTTGGGCATTAATACCTCATAATAAACCCAAGGTAGTATAAATATGCATGAAATATAACCATTTATAATTAATTTAATCCGTTTACACACAATAGAAACGCAAATATTATATTTATATATATAGCGAGAAATTGAGTGCTTTTCGGTCTTCACATGAAGTGCTTTTCGGTCGGTATATTGCCGATATTTATCCAATTTTGGGCATTAATACCTCATAATAAACCAAAGGTAGTATAAAATGCATGAAATATAACCATTTATAACTAATTTAATCCGTTTACACACAATAGAAACGCAAATATTCATATATATAGCGAGAAATTGAGTGCTTTTCGGTCTTCACATGACGTGCTTTTCGGTCGGTATATTGCCGATATTTATCCAATTTTGGGCATTAATACCTCAATATAAACACAAGGTAGTATAAATATGCATGAAATATGACCATTTATAACTAATTTAAACCGTTTACACACAATAGGAACGCAAATATTATATATATAGCGATAAATTGAGTGCTTTTCGGTCTTCACATGAAGTGCTTTTCGGTCGGTATATTGCCGATATTTATCCAATTTTGGGCATTAATACCTCATAATAAACCCAAGGTAGTATAAATATGCATGAAATATAACCATTTATAACTAATTTAAACCGTGTACACACAATAGGAACGCAAATATTATATATATAGCGAAAAATTGAATGCTTTTCGGTCTTCACATGAAGTGCTTTTCAGTCGGTATATTGCCGATATTTATCCAATTTTGGGCATTAATACCTCATAATAAACCCAAGGTAGTATAAATATGCATGAAATATAACCATTTATAATTAATTTAATCCGTTTACACACAATAGAAACGCAAATATTCATATATATAGCGCGAAATTGGGTGCTTTTCGGTCTTCACATGAAGTGCTTTTCGGTCGGTAATTACCGATATTTACCATTTTGGGCACAATGTAGTATAAACATACAATAATATAACCATTTATTACTAATTAAACTCGTTAACACACACAAAAAACGATATATTGCATATATATAGAGAGAAATTGAGTGCTTTTCGGTGCTATTCGGTGCTTTTCAGTGCTTTTCGGTTATTGTATGGACCCTTCAACCTCCTACTCCCAGGTTGACACTAAGGAAAAAAATGTAGTAGCCAAATTTCAGCCTTATGTTAGCCACCCATATATAAGCTAATTTGCTCTATATATGAGTGTACCTGTTGCTTTGTGTCACTGTGTGAGACTAACAAAGAATGAACAACAACATAAGTATTATGGTAAATGTATTGGTATCAAAAAACATTGTATTAAATTATCAATCAAACCACATTGAAATAAAATATTTTTCCCCTGAAATTAAATGCTTCATTTTCAAGTATTGACAGGAATTCTCATCCCCCCCGCCTCCTCTCCACAATACTTTTTTCAAACGTTTGAAGATGTGTGCAATATTCAAATATTCACTGTGACTCCTACATGTTTCCTTTTGGACTGCTACATTTTTCTAGACAGGAGTCCTAATGAGACCCCTGATTACACCCTGTTTCCATCATCAGTCTTCTTAGCAACTTGCCAAGATTTCATCGTTAAGGTGTACATGGCTCATGCAAAGCGACCGCTGTTATTGGCCAATATTTATTTTCCAATACAACCACGCTTTGCCTTAAGGTGGGCTTTTATTGGGTTATTGACAATCGATCTTAAATCAGCTAAAAAAATATTGGGCAAAGGCGGTATTGAAAGAATGGCCATCGAAATTTATAGTGACAGCTTTTGTAAGTGTCTTGTAGCATTTGCAAACGTATTTCATTGGTTTTTGCATGCATTTCAGTCAATAATTTTTATTCTTATAACTCCTGGACTGCTAGGTAGATATTTAAGACACTTAACATTGTTATTTTCAGCCAAGAATGTGTCAACGTGCTCTTTTTGCGTTTAGCAGTTTCCTTTGAAGTCCTCTCTCGAGATGCACATAAGGGTTATACATGTCATCATGTTATCAATGTCAGACTATAAACCAAACTCTTTTTTTTTTCAGCCAACAATGCGTGTTCGTTCTGCAGCAAGCAGTTTCCATCAATGGAAGCAGTTTCCCTCAATGGCTCTCTAGATATCAGACTTTTTACCAATCTTAAACATTTTTTTTCAGCCAAGAATGTGTCAACGTGCTCTTTTTGCATTTAGCAGTTTCCATTGATGACCTCTATCGAGGTGCACATAAGGGTAATACATGTCATCATGTTATCAATGTCAGACTATAAACCAAACTCTTTTTTTTCAGCCAACAATGCATGTTCGTTCTGCGGCAAGCAGTTTCCATCGATGGCTCTCTAGATATCAGACTATTAACCAATCTTAAACATTTTTTTTCAGCTAAGAATGCGTGTTCATTCTGCGGCAAGCAGTTTCCATCGAAGGGTTCACTAGAGATGCACGTGAGGGTCCACACAGGAGAGAAACCCTTTCAATGCAAGAAATGCAGCAAACGCTTCACACAAAAAGCCTCCATGAAGATACATATGTTTAGTGTGCATAAATTACTCGACTTTTGAATATAAGAACCAGTTCTATGAAGTCACACAGGCTCAGTGTGAATAAATCACTTGACTTGGATTTAAGAACCAGTTCCATAAGGCCATGCATGTTCAGTGTGCATAAATCACTCGACTTTTGAATATAAGAACCAGGTCTATGAAGTCAAACAAGTTCAGTGTGCATAAATCACTAGTCTTTGATTAAAGAACCTGTTCCATAAGGTCAGACATGTTCAGTGTGCATTAATCACTGGACTTTTGAATTTAAGAACGGGCTCTATGAAGAAGTGCATGTGTAGTGTGTATACATTACTGGACTTTGAATTTAAATACTTTTTGTAAAAGAGTCCAGGGCCGGTATTCTAAGCAAAATCTTAACTCGAGTTAAACAATTTTGGCGAAAGAAATAGTTTGATTATGAAGCAAACTTGCCTGAAATTGAATTGTGTAAATGAATAAATGATGGCTTTGACTTTTTGTTGTTTTCTTTATTATGCATTTGTATGTGTGTGCCAAGGGTATAAAAGCTTTGATTAGTTTGAAATTGTGCATATAAATGTATAGAACAAATAGTTTTGTATCAATATATGACGTTATTTGGCTTATAGAATTGTATATGTATTTTACCTAACAGTATGTTCTTTAATTACCTAACACATTTTTTAAATGCTTAGACCTTATTATTTTGAAAGTATTTGCATTTTGCCCAGACTTGCAAATTAAGTTGCAATGCAAACTGCTGACCACCATTTTTCAGTTTATTTCTGTCTATATACATAACTGTTTTAAAATGTTGTTTCTGCATACCAGGTAGTTTGTAGCTAAATATTTCCATGTAAACTTTATTATTCGTATACATTGTCTTACTTTTCAGAAAGATGTCATGTATGCCTGGTGTGTAACAAAGTGTTCCCATCTGCCTCCAAGGTGAAGGTGCACATGAGGATCCACACAGGCGAGAAACCGTTTGAGTGTCCGGAGTGCGGGAAACGGTTCAACCAGAAGAGCAGCATGAGGTCTCACATGTTTGTGGTGCATAAAAAGTTTGAAATTACAAAGTAATCGTGGAAAACCTCAAGGATAGAACATAGAAGAAGATATAGTTTGCACTGCTAAATGTGTGGGTTACATATACTCTTGATTGGTTTAGGAATTGTTGTTTTTTGAAGGGTATGAGATCCTAATTGAAGGAGGATTTGAGATAATAGGGTTATAGAGTCTCACTTTGGGAAACTGGCTTAATGTATCTGCGTACAATTTGGTCACAGATTAGCCTTTGCAGAAACTTTCTACTTTTAAACAATGTATAATGTGAATTGGGAATAAGACATCAATTTGGGAATAAATTGTGTTTTATCAAAAGTGCATAATATGCAGTTTTATATGTTGTATTTATCTAGTTTTACAAATTATAATTAAAACATATACTTGCATATATAATAGCATCATTTAAATTGATTTTACTTCAAAACTGGATTTTTTATTAATTAAAAAAAAAATCCTCATGAAATGAAACTGTGTCCATGCATGGACACGGTTGTGTCCATGCATGGACACGGTTTAAAAATACACTTTAAATGATAAAAATTCAATCACTGTTAATTAAAAAGTCATGGAAAATTTCTTATTAAGCTTAAATTATAGATAATATATTACAAAAATATATGTAGATTATGAAATGAATAGTTTTGTTTGAGAAAATCACCAAAATGATGTGCATTCCCAGTTTGATGTCTTATTCCCAATTCACATAATACAGTGTTTAATTTATGATATTTTTTGTTTAAAGGAAGTCTCTCCTTATTGAAAATCCAGTTAAGGCAGCAAGTGTCTTAACTAATAAGCCTGCATGAACTGCTCAGGCTAATCTGAGATGAAATTTAACCCTTTCAGTGCTGAAACCGAATTTTGAAGGCCTTTGCAAACAGTTTGGATCCAGATGAGACGCCACAGAACGTGGCGTCTCATCAGGATCCAAACTGTTTGCCATTCTGATAGTATTCTTTGAAAAAAAAATCGAAGAAAATGCTAATTTAGAAATTCAGCTGACAACATTTTAGCAGACAACAAATTTCCCAGCATGCAAAGGATAACGCACATGCATATAACCCTGTTTTTCGAGAGCGAACGCCAATTGTGTGAAACCTTAGGCATGGCACATGAAAGAACATAGAGTTTACCCAGCGTTATGTGTGGCTACACATAGAAGTGATTGGTTCAGGAAATGTTGTACTTTTATGTGAATGAACACATCTAGCAAAGAGTGGCGCACCTTGACTTAATATATGTATGATAGTTTCCAGAAATTATATGGTCCAGTGACCATTTTTATGCCCTCGGTAGGGTGGCATATAGCAGTTGAACTGTCCATCAGTTCGTCTGTCAGTAAGTCAGTCTGTGCTTCTGTCCGAAAACTTTAATATTGGCCATAACTTTTGCAATATTGAAGATAGCAACTTGATATTTGGCATGCATGTGTATCTCATGAAGCTGCACATTTTAAGTGGTGAAAGGTCAAGGTCATTCTTCAAGGTCAAAAGTCAAAAAATACAATCCAAGGGAAGTAATAAGCTTTAAAAGGGAGATAATTTATAAACCTGCCTAATGATATATTGAAATTTAATTTCAAAGCGGCGCAATAGGGGGCATTGTGTTTCTGACAAACACATCTTTTGTTTCACTTTTCAAATGAAGGAAACGAATTTGTTTGATTGAACTGTAGTGACAGGCTTTACTTCCTTTTTCATTTAACTATTGTCATTTAGATCTTTTGACATCTTACTATGCATTCTCATTCCATCCTGTGTCATTTAATTGTTGAATATGTCATTTGTTATACATATTATATCTAATTGGCTGTAAAAAAACTTCATTCGCACACTTTGTAAAGTCAACTGTATATTTGCAGTATTGTAATAACCATTTTAGTTAGAAGTTAGAACATAGCAGCGCTGTGAATATTAAAATTGTTTCAGTCCTTTGTTTTGTCATTTCTTAACATTATTTTTAACTCTTTTTACAATTTTTTAGTAGTGTAACTTACTCAAAATGGTTTCAATGTTTAGTAAATACACATTAATTACAAAGTTAAGAGTTCAGGAATGTTAAGTTTGTGAATAAAGGCATGCATTATATAGCATGTATGTGAATTTTCAGTTTATTTCTGTCATTATACATAACTCTTTTTAAATGTTGTTTTTGCCTACCCGGTAGTTTGTAGCAAAATATTTCCATGTAAACTTTATTATTTGTATACATTGTCTACTTTTCAGAAAGATGTCATCTATGCCTGTTATGTAGCAAGGTGTTCCGAACGGCTACCAAGCTGTCAGTTCACACGAGGATCCACACGGGGGAGAAACCCTTCGGGTGTCCGGAGTGCGGGAAACGGTTCAACCAGAAGAGCAGCATGAGATCCCACATTGGTGTGGTGCATAAAAAGATCTGAGATTACAAAGTAATTGTAGAAAACCTCAAGCATAGAACATGAAAGAAGATATAGTTTACACTGCGTAATGTGTGGGTTACATATACTCTTGATTGGTTTAGGAATTGTTGTTTTTTGATGGGTATGAGATCCCACGTGTTTGCAGTGCATAAGAATCTTATTGAAACTCCCTATGGGAAAACTGGCTAAATGCATCTGTGTAAAGTGTCGTCACAGATTAGCCTGTGCAGTCTACACAGGCTTATCAGGGACGACACTTTCTGCTTTTATGGTATTTTTTTGTTGAAAAGAAGTCTCTCCTTAGTGAAAATCCAGTTACAGCAGAAAAGTGTTGTCAATGATTAGCCTGCGTGGACTGCACTGGCTAAACTGGGACGATACTTTACGCACATGCATATAACCCTGTTTTTCGAGAGCGAATGCCAAATTTGTTAAACCTTGAACTTGGTACATGAAAGAACATAGAGTTTACCCATTGTTATGTGTGGGTACACATACATGTGATTGGTTAAGGAATTATTGTAATTGTATGTGAATGAACACATATAGCAAAGAGTGGGGCACCTTGACCTAACATGTGTATGATAGTTTCCAGAAATTATATGATCCAGTGAACATTTTTTAGCTCGACTATTATATATGAAATGTATACATGTATAGTGGAGCTATCCTACTCACCCCGGCGTGGGCGTGAGCGTGCAAATGTGAAAGTTTTTGTACCACCCCAAATATTTTCTATGTCCCTTGACATATTGCTTTAATATTTTGCATACTTCTTCACCAAACTGACCCAAACCTATAAACAAGAGCAGACAACTGTAACAAGCATTTTGTAAGAATTATGGCCTTTTTTTCACTTTGAATATGCATATTATTAATGTTAAAGTTTGCGTACCACTCCAAATATTTCCTTTGTCCCTTGACATATTGCTTTGATATTTTGCATACTTCTTTACCAACATGATCCCAACCTATAAACAAGAGCAGACAACTGTAACAAGCATTTTGTAAGAATTATGGCCTTTTTTTCACTTTGAATATGCATATTATTAATGTAAAAGTTTGCGTACCACCTCAAATATTTTCAAGGTCCCTTGACATATTGCTTTCATATTTTGCAAACTTCTTTACCAACATGACCCCAATCTATAAACAAGAGCAGACAACTGTATCAAGCATTTTGTAAGAATTATGGCCCTTTTTCCATTTAGAATATGCATATTGTTGATAAATCTATGTTAAAGTTTGCGTACCACCTCAAATATTATCAATGTCCCTTGACATATTGCTTTCTTATTTTGCAAACTTCTTTACCAACATGACACCAATCTATAAACAAGAGCAGACAACTGTATCAAGCATTTTTAAGAATTATGGCCCTTTTTTTTTAGTAAAGTAACTGAATATTTTTTTAAATTTTGTGTTAAGATCCACTTGACTTCTAAAGTATCAAAGCTATTGCTTTCAAACTTCAAATATTTTCTTACCATCATGAGGATACTGTACCTGCCAAGTTAAATTTGACCTTGACCTTTGAATGACCTTGACTCTCAAGGTCAAGAGTAAATTTTAGTTAAATTGCCATAACTTCTTTATTGATGATCAGATTTTATTAATACTTTGACAAAACAACACTTACCTGAATACCACAATGGATTCCACCAAAACAATACCCCACGCCCCAACCCAGAATCCCCCCTCCCCCTCCCCCCCCAAAAAAAAAAAATTATTTTTTCCTGTTTTTATTTTTGAAAGATCATCTAATAAATGACCACCCCCACATTAAACCCCCCTCTCAGCCCCCTCCCCCACCCAACCCAAAAAGATTTTTTTTCTTTGAAACATGGTTAAAAGAAAAAATAATAATATTTATTTACTTTATTTTTGAAGGACTGTCCAAACTTCCCACCCAAGCTATTGCTATCAAACTTGAAATAGAATCTTGTTAGTTTGTTTTATGTCTTTACAAATGTTCAATAGATTGTGGAAAATATACCTTGACCTTATTGAATAATTTGAACAATTACCCCATGATGGCTTACGTTATACTGTCAAGCACTCGAATAGTCGAGCGTGCTGTCCTCTGACAGCTCTTGTTTAATTTTCAAATGAAGGAAACATTTTATTGTAGTGACTAGCTTCTTTCTTTTTCGTCTAACCATTTTCATTTAGATCTTTCGTCATCTTACTATTCCATCCTGTGTAATTTAAATGTTTAATATGTCATTTGTTGTCCGTAATGTTAATGTTAAATGTTAATTGCTGTTAAACAATTTTATTCCCACACTTGTTAATCTTCTATATTTGCACTATTTGTGTCCTGGTCTGAGAAAACTGGGCTTAATTCATGTGCGTAAAGTGTCGTCCCAGATTAGCCTGTGCAGTCTAAACTTGATTTTCGGTAAGGAGGGACTTCCTTGAAACTAAAAATACCATTTAAGCGGACTGCACAGGCTAATCTGGGACGACACTTTATGCACATGAATTAAGCCCAGTTTTCACAGAACAAGACACATTTTATTAATTATTTTAGTTTTTTGTTAGACAATAGGAGCGCTGTAAATATTGGAATTGTTTTAGTCCTTTGTTTTGTCATATCTTGAAATGATTTTAATTCTTTTGCAATTTGTTTAACAGTGTAACTCACAGCATATTGTTTTAATTAGTACATACGTATAAATTACACGGTTTAGAGTTCAGGAATCTTAAATTTGTAAATTAAGGCATGATTTATATAGCTAGTTAAGTATTTTAGTTTATTCCTTTTGAGGAAAGCTTTTATGGCCATCTCAGTTTAAAAAAAATCACATGTTTAAATACACAACTGATTTGGAAAATTGTGTTTCTTATTTATTAATAGTATCTTAAATGCATGTGCGTCAAGTGCCGTCTAAGATAATCCTGTTTAAACTTCACAGGCTAATTAAGAAAAACACTTTTCACCTGAACTATATTTTAAGATACTTTTTTATGTCCCCCAGTCTACACTGGGGCACATTGTTTTGCCATGGCTGGTGGTTTGTTGGTTTGCGTCAAATTTTAACATTGGCCATAACTTTTGCAATATTGAAGATAGCAACTTGATATTTGGCATGCATGTGTATCTCATGGAGTTGCACATTTTGAGTGGTGAAAGGTCAAGGTCATCCTTCAAGGTCAAAGGTCAAATATATGGGGGGTGGGGGACAATGTTTTTCACAAACACATCTAGTTTATACAAAAAAATGCAATACAAAGTAGAAGGTGTCACCTGCATTAAGGTCTTTTTTCCAAGGCCCAGACTCATATACAAACAAGTAATGTTAACCCTTGGCATGCTGGGAAATTTGTTGTCTGCTAAAATGTTTTCTGCTAAATTTCTAAAATTAGCATTTTCTTCGATTTTTTTCAAAAAATACCATCAGAATAGCAAACAGTTTGGATCCTGATGAGACGCCACGTTCTGTGGCGTCTCATCTGGATCCATACTGTTTGCACAGGCCTTCAAAATTCGGTTACCGCACTGAAAGAGTTAAGAGGATTTCAAATTATCTGCAAATTATAGATACATAATGTTTAATAGGGCCTTTTCACGTTTTGGTAAATTGACAAAATTTTAAAAAGTAGTTTCATATTCGCAAATATTCGATTTAGTTATGATATTTGTGTGGAAATACTTATACTGAACATTTACCATGCCCTAAAATATCCAGTATATGCATCTTTTGACGATTTAAAAACCTGAAAATTATAAAACGTTGCAACGTGAAACAATTAAATAATTTGGCAAGTTTTGTTTTTGTCGTTATATTTTGTGAAACTACGAGGATTGCTTATATAAGGTAAAAAACACGTCAACTCTTAGCATGAACACGGATGGCCGAGTAGTGTAGGCGGAAGACTTTTTACTCCAGGACTCCAGGGGTCAGTGGTTCGAGCTTTGTTGAGGGTTACATTGTTTTCTTTTTTTTATTTGTATTCTTGTTTTATTACAGGAGATTTTAAGGCTCAATGTTTAAATTTATCAATATAAAGCATTTAATGTCAAACTTCAATACATGCCAAAAATCTGTGAAAATGCCCCTTTAATGCTGATTGTGACACAATTTATAATTCCAAGTCCCTTGTCTAACGCAAACTCAAGCACACCATTCTTTTTATTTACTTATGATTCGACGTATGTTGTCTAACGCAGACTCAAACATACCATTCTTTATATTTACTTATGATTCCACGTATGTTGTCTAACGCAAACTCAAACATACCATTCTTTTTATTTACTTATGATTCGACGTATGTTGTCTAACGCAGACTCAAACATACCATTCTTTATATTTACTTATGATTCCACGTATGTTGTCTAACGCAAACTCAAACACACCATTCTTTTTATTTACTTATGATTCGACGTATGTTGTCTAACGCAGACTCAAACATACCATTCTTTATATTTACTTATGATTCCACGTATGTTGTCTAACGCAAACTCAAACATACCATTCTTTTTATTTACTTATGATTCGACGTATGTTGTCTAACGCAGACTCAAACATACCATTCTTTATATTTACTTATGATTCCACGTATGTTGTCTAACGCAAACTCAAACACACCATTCTTTTTATTTACTTATGATTCGACGTATGTTGTCTAACGCAGACTCAAACATACCATTCTTTATATTTACTTATGATTCCACGTATGTTGTCTAACGCAAACTCAAACATACCATTCTTTTTATTTACTTATGATTCGACGTATGTTGTCTAACGCAGACTCAAACATACCATTCTTTATATTTACTTATGATTCCACGTATGTTGTCTAACGCAAACTCAAACATACCATTCTTTTTATTTACTTATGATTCGACGTATGTTGTCTAACGCAGACTCAAACATACCATTCTTTATATTTACTTATGATTCCACGTATGTTGTCTAACGCAAACTCAAACATACCATTCTTTTTATTTACTTATGATTCCACGTATGTTGTCTAACGCAGACTCAAACATACCATTCTTTATATTTACTTATGATTCCACGTATGTTGTCTAACGCAAACTCAAACATACCATTCTTTATATTTACTTATGATTCCACGTATGTTGTCTAACGCAGACTCAAACATACCATTCTTTATATTTACTTATGATTCCACGTATGTTGTCTAACGCAGACTCAAACATACCATTCTTTATATTTACTTACGATTCCACGTATGTTGTCTAACGCAGACTCAAACATACCATTCTTTATATTTACTTATGATTCCACGTATGTTGTCTAACGCAGACTCAAACATACCATTCTTTGTATTTACTTATGATTTCACGTATGTTGTCTAATGCAAACTCAAACATACCATTCTTTGTATTTACTTATGATTCCACGTATGTTGTCTAATGCAAACTCAAACATACCATTCTTCATATTTACTTATGATTCCACGTATGTTGTCTAACGCAGACTCAAGCACACCATTCTTTGTATTTACTTATTATTCCACGTATGTTGTCTAACGCAGACTCAAGCACACCATTCTTTGTATTTACTTATGATTCCACGTTTGTTGTCTAACGCAGACTCAAACATACCATTCTTTGTATTTACTTATGATTCCACGTTTGTTGTCTAACGCAAAGTCAAGCACACCATTCTTTGTACTTATGATACTATGTATGTTGTCTAACGCAGACTAAAGCACACCATTCTTTGTATTTCCAGATTTAGTCCTCAGCACCTGCCAGTTCTGTAGCAAGGTGTTCCAGTCCAAATGGCATCTGAACCGTCATGTGAGGATACACACGGGGGAAAAACCGTTTGAGTGTCCCGTTTGCCATAAAAGATTTTCGCAATTGTCGTCATCGAACTCACACATGCGTAATATGCATTCCAAGGCCCATGTTTAATGTAGTTGTTTCACATATGGGACTGTCTCTGGGGAAACGAATCTTTATGCACGTGCATAAGTTGTTCGTACATTTTGTTTTGCGAAAGCTTACATGCTGACCTTCCTTGGGAATTCACCATTATCCAATTAATAACTTAAACGTTGAAAACCTGGTGTTGGCGCATAGTTATGATTCTTGCTAATTTCTTGAAAGACATGGCTTAAGATTTTTTTTATGGTGATACTTTTGAACCTGTAAAACCTTATTTTACAGATGTACATTTTCTGTGAGCTATGGTGTAGTGTGACTTTATTATACGTGTTTGAAATAATAGTAAAAAAATAAATAAATAAAATGTTCTTTTTTAATATTATTTTTGTAAACATTATAGTTCAGTGTAAAGTGGTGTTCATTTTTCATGTGGATGAGAAATTTACTATTGAGTAATTGGCATCTATTATATTCAATAAACAACATATTTATTTTTGTTTAGCTCAATGCAAAACTCCATCTTTGATGCGGTTTGCTACTCATTAGTATCATAGGGTTTGAAACAGCCTTTTAAATTTGAATCTTGTAAGAAAGGTGTTTAATTAAAATTTATTTTAAACGAGACACAAACGCGTAAAGTGCGTATCTGTGGTAAAGGGTGAACTTGTTTTTGCACTTTCTATCCTTATACTACCGATCTGCATGCTGTACTTTCAGTCTTTCACACTTCCTGCACACTTTCACACTTACCTACATACATATATAATTTCAGAACGATGTCCTGTTTGCGGCAAGTATTTCCCGTCCAATTCCCACCTGACCAGACACATGAGGATCCATACCGGGGAGAAGCCATTTCAGTGCCCAGTCTGCCTGAAAAGATTCAACCAGAAGAGTAGCATGAAGTCACATCTGGACATTCACGAGTGGCGAAAGTGAAGCCACATCTGGACATTCACGAGTGGTAAAAGTGACCTGTCACATATGGACATTCACTAGTGGCGAAATTGTCCTACCACTTGAACATAATTCTACAGTGATTTCGTATATAGTTTTTAAAAGCCTACTATTTTAAATTAAACAACGGTGATTTTCGTACATGTGTTTCAAAAGTCACCATTTGAAAATATACCAACGGTGATTTTGTACAAGAGTTTCGAAAAATACCTACCATTCGAAAGTAAATAAATTGTGATTTTGTGCATAGTTTTGAAAGCGTCTCAAATTGGAAAAATAATCAACTGTGATTTCATACATAGTTTTTTAAAAGGTGAAGCATTTGAAATTAATAAAAAGTGGTTTCGTTCATAGTTTCAAAAGTGGCGTAGTTTTTGAAAATAAATGTTTGATGAGTTTTTTACATATATAATTATTTTCATTTATAGCTCGACTTTTTGAAGAAGTCCCATTTGGACATACATGATTGGCGAAAGTGATCTATCATTTGAAAATATATCCACTATGAAATCCCATTTGAACATACATGAGTGGCAAAAGTGATCTATCATTTGAAAATATATCCACCATGAAGTTCAGGGATGACTTGATAGACTTGCTTTAAAGTTTAAACATGTTTGCCTTGTATCGTAATGAGCCCATAGGCCAAATTTTGTAACCTGTGTTTTAATTTTGTAAAACAATCGGGGCTCTTTTACTCTTAGAAATGTGCATGCATACTATACCTGTAGGTTAAAGTGTTTCGGTGAGTTCGGTTTTAATGAATGGCCGAGGAGATTTAATTCAACCTGTACACAGTAAAATGACCCCTTGGTTTTGAAACTTTGGTTTGATATATGCCAGAATATGGACAGTAGATGACCGCTATTGAAACTGGGGTCACTAGGTCAAAGGTCAAGGTCACTATCACACTAAGTGTGAAAATTGTTTCCATCAATAACTCATCAACGCATTGACCAATTGGCTTGATTCTTCACATGTGCATTAGCTTTAGCCAGTAGATGATCCCTATTAAAATTGGGATCACTAGGTCAAAGGTCAAGGTCACTTGCACACTCAGTATGAACATTGTTTCTGATCAATAACTTGTCAACCAATGGACGGATTGGCTTGATACTTCACATGTGCAATGGCATTGGACAGTAGATGACCCCTATTGAAATGGAGGTCAACGGTCAGGGTCACTAAGTGTGAAAATCGTTTCTGGTCAATCACTTGTCAACGAATTGACAATTGGCTTAATACTTCACATATGCATTGGCCTTGGACAGTAGAAGACCTTGATTGAAATTGATGTCACTAGGTCAAAGGTCAATGTCACTATCACACTAAGTGTGAAAATCGTTTCCAATCAATAACTCGTCAAAGAATTGACTGATTGTATTGATACTTCACATGTGCATTGGCCTTGGGCATTAGATTACCAGAAATTGGGGTCACTAGACTAGGTCAAACAAAGAGGTCTCTGTTACACACTATGTGTGAAATCGTTTCAATCAATGACTTGTCAACCAATTGACCGATTGGCTTGATACACATGTGGATTAACCTTGGTTAGAAGATGACCCCCTACAGAAATTGTGGTCACTAGGTCAAAGGTTAAGGTCACTTACACACTAACTGTGAAATTGTTTCTGATCAATAATTGTTCAACTGATAAACTGTTTGGCTTGATACTTCTCATGTGCATTGGTCAGTTGATGACCTCTTGAAATTGGGGTCACTAGGTCAAAGGTCATGGTCACTGTCACAATAAGTGGGAAAAGTGTTCTGATCAATTACTCATCAACGAATTTACCGATTGACTTGATACTTCCCATGTGCATTGACCTTGGACAGTAGATGACCCTTATTGAAATTGTGGGCACTAGGTCAAAGATGACTGTCACAATAAGTATGACAATTGTTCCCAATCAATAACTCATCAAGGAAAAGACTGATTGGCTTGATACTTCACATGCGCATATGCTTGGACAGTAAATGACCCTTATTGAAATTGGGGTCACTAGTTCAAAGCCCTGTTTTGGGGGGGGGGGGAGCATATGTATCCGACCCGGGAACACTTGTTCAATATTATATTTTTAACCAGGTTTTCCGAAGGAAAAAACTGGTTATTAGATTGGCGAATGCGGGCGGGCTGGCTGGCTGGCTGGCGGGCTGGCTGGCGGGCTGGCTGGCTGGCTGGCGGAACAAGCTTGTCCGGGCCATAACTATGTCGTTCATTGTCAGATTTTAAAATCATTTGGCACATTTGTTCACCTACATTGGAAGGTGTGTTGCGCGAAATAATTACGTCGATATCTCCAAGGTCAAGGTCACACTTTGAGTTCAAAGGTCAAAAATGGCCATAAATGAGCTTGTCCGAGCCATAACTATGTCGTTCATTGTCAGATTTTAAAATCATTTGGCACATTTATTCACCATCATTGGATGGTATGTCGCGCGAAATAATTACGTCGATATCTCCAAGGTTAAGGTCACACTTTGAGTTTAAAGGTAAAAAATGGCCATAAATGTCCCTTGAGATATAACCTTCATATTTGGTATGCATGTGTATATGGACAAGGCCTTTCCATACGCACAACAATTTTGACCCCTGTGACCTTGACCTTGAAGTAGGGGTCTGCGTTTAGGTTTCAAAATATGCGTTTAGGTTTAAAAAAATGCTCATAACTTCTATGTCCCTTGAGATATAACCTTCATATTTGGTATGCATGTGTATATGGACAACGCCTTTCCATACGCACACAAATTTTGACCGTCCGTCCGTCCTTCCGTGTGTCCGTCGGAAAACTTTAACGTTGCTCATAACTTTTGCAATATTGAAGATGGCAACTTGATATTTGCCATGCATGTGTATCTTATGAAGCTGCACATTTTTAGTGGTGAAAGGTCAAGGTCATCGTTCATGGTCAAAGGTAAAAAACAAATAAATTCATGTGCTTCTCATGGAGCTGCACATTTTGAGTGGTGAAGGGTCAAGGTCATCCTTCAAGGTCAAAGGTCTTTTTTTTTGTTTTTTTTTTTCACCATCAAATTACCAGACTGTCAAAGGCTACAACAAACCTCTACTTACAAAGTTCTCATTTTTGACCAGGTTTTCCGAAGGAAAAAACTGGTTATTAGATTGGCAAATGCGGGCGGGCTGGCTGGCTGGCTGGCGGGCGGGCGGGCGGAACAAGCTTGTCCGGGCCATAACTTTGTCGTTCATTGTGAGATTTTAAAATCATTTGGCACATTTGTTAACCATCATTAGACGGTGTGTTGCGCGAAAAAATTACGTCAATATCTCCAAGGTCAAGGTCACACTTTGAGTTCAAAGGTAAAAAATAGCCATAAATGAGCTTGTCTGGGCTATAACTATGTCATTCATTATGAGATTTTAAAATCATTTGGCACATTTGTTCACCATCATGGGACGGTGTGCCGCACAATAGAATCACGTCAATATCTCCAATGTCAAGGTCGCCACAACTAAAAATAGATTTATTTTAAAACAAACTTACAAAGGGGGTTAATTTTGTTTGTTCATTTCAAAAGTTCAGTTTGAGTTGTCTCCCTTTATCAGATTTTTTTTCACAATGAAAATCCGGTTTTGTGACAATTTTGTCCCTTGTCTAATGTTGAACTTATATACGTGTTGCAAATGTAGCGTGTTTAAAATGTATATTATTGTTGACCTTTCATCCCCACCCCCCCAAAAAAAAACACTGTAAAACTCGTATCAAAGGAGTAAAACATACAAACATGTTTTCAGGGATCGTTCAGTGTGCTGTATGCTCCAAGCCGTGCCAATCCTCGGCCCATCTGTCCCGACACATGCGAGTCCACACAGGAGAGAAACCGTTCCAGTGCGGAATCTGTCGGCGGCGGTACTCCCAGAGGAGCAATATGGTGGGGCACATGCGTCGGGTACACAAGTGCGATATCTGACCTATGAGAAATATTGCGGGTACACAAGTTCACTACCTGACCTTTGAGGAATCAAGTCGAAAGGGCAACGAGTAAAGGTGGATATGGAACAGTCGGGCATATGTGGCGGGTACATATGTTTGAAAGGACAATTGGTGCATGACGTTGGTTATGGATCTTAGAAATATTGTCAGGCATATTTGGTCGATAGCCAAGTGGTATGTCTGAACTGGAGGAAATATGGTCGCACACATCAACGTGGTACACAAAAGCAATGTCTGACAGAAGATTTCAGATGGGCGAAGACTTTTAAAATACAGCAAATCGGTTGGACAACAGCGTGTTATTTTGAATCCGATATATTGGGAAGTGCTTTATATGCTGACTTCGTGTTGCTTGATAAATTTAGGTTTTAAGACGATCAATTATAGCTATGATTGCGTTTAAATAATCTTCAAAACAGAATGTTTGTAAGTGCGACATATGTGTTTATGCAGTTAACTTATTTTTCCTTGAAAAATAAGATTATCGCTAGATTAAATTTATTGTTCTGGTTCAAATTTGATATTCTTTTATTGCATTTAGACAATTAGTTATTAAGCTTCACACTTTCGACAACATTAATTACCGGTATAATAAGTACATCTCCAAAGTTCCAACCGCTCTTTGTTTCAGACAAGCGCACGCTGTATGTTTGTCCGCACTGCTTCAAGGGCTTCAACCGTAAGTCTAACCGTGACGCGCATATCAGAATTCACACCGGAGAAAAACCTTTTGCGTGTAAAGTGTGTCACAAACGGTTCAATCATCGAAGCAACATGAGAGCGCACATGGGTACACATTTTGAAAACAGCAAATTGCAACATCAATAAGTTATAAACTCTTAAGAGTGTTCATCAGTTGGGCACCAAGCGATCACTCGAGAACGGTGACCAATTTTCGTGGGTTGCTCCTTTGTGTCCTTCGTCAACAATTTGCATCAAATGACATTTTAATAGCTTGGTGATTTTCACAACACTTAAGCATAAATAATATTCGGTTGATTCTGTTTTCGCTGTTCGAATGTTTGCTTTCTGCTAAATGTATAAATGTCAACAACTGAAATTGGAGTTCTATTCTACAGAAAAATAACTTTATAAAATCTCGTCTTAAATGACAAAGCACAAAGTCGTAATATTTGGTATGCAACATCATGTAGTGGTCTTCTTCTGAGTTTGCTCAATTTAATATCATGGTATCAAAAATGACCATGCCGAAGGAGAAAGGTTGTTTTCTATGAAATTTACGTATTGAGCAATATATTTAGAAAATCAAAATTTTAATGTTTACGAACCCACTTATTGTTAATCTGTTATTAAATTGAAATATAAATAAAAAATGATGCTTATATTCACCAGTTATATTGTGTTATTATATTGATATATACAGAAAAACACATCTTTAATACAAGATCGCGATGTTTAATCTTAAAAGAAGGTAAATCCAATCCGTATTGAAAAGCATTGTGTTTCATTCAAAATATTATACAATAAGTTTCTTTTGTTAGTCACTGTTATTTTCATTCACGTTCAGCAGTTATTTTAAAGGGGTCTTATCACAGATTTTGTCATGTATTGAAGTTTGACATTGAATACTATATATTGATAAATGTAAACAGTGGATCTAAAAGCTCCAGTAAAAAATAACAAGAATAAAATTAAAGAAAGAAAAAAAAGTAACCCTCAACTGGGCTCGAACCACTGACCCCTGGAGTAAAGGTCTATCGCTTAGAACACTCCGGTCATCCGCTCCCACCACACAATGAGTGAAGCATTTTTTTACTTTATATAAGCAATACTCTTAGCATCACAAAATATAACAACAACAAAACTCTCCAAATCATTCAAACGTTTCGCCATTGCAACACTTTATACATGTAATTATAAGGTTTTTAAATCGTCAAAAGATGCATATAATGGAATGTTTTAGATGATGGTATATGTTCAGTATGACTGTTTCCTCATAAATGTCATAGCTACAACGAAAATTTGCGAATCTGAAACAACTTTTTAAAATTTTGTCAATTTTCCCAAAACGTGAAAAGGCCCATTTTGAGGAAACTTCAACAATTTAATTTTTAGCTCACCAGAACATGTAAGGCTCAAGATGTTGTGACCCGTCTTCGTGTGGCGTCTGGCGTTTGTGTTATGCGGCTTCAACGTTTGGCTTGTTACTATTTTAGAAACCATTGAATCTTGATGAATGTTTTGATCATATCTGAGCCAAGCGCAAATCCGGTTCAAGTAGGGGGAAATCTAGGCGTCAAAAATCAAATAAAATTTTAAAAAACAAGCACGATATTACCACTCTAGAATCCACATTTTAAACTCAATCATGATGAAACATGGAGAGGCTATTTATCTTAGCAATGTCTAGGTCTTGTTTGAATCTGGGTCAAGCTGGGTCATAAACTTGGTTGCAAGGTTAAGTCTTTGACAATAAGTGTACCTTAAACTCAAGTTAGTGCTTTGGGCCATCATAGACCTCTTGTTTTTGTTTGGTTAACCAGTTAATTCATTAGTAACAGTTTGCAAGGCTTATGAGTGTTGATCTACGCACAAACTAACCCGTTCTCTACTGTTGTTTTTGCAGAGGGATTTCCCTGCGACTTCTGCAGCAAGATGTTCACGACGAGGTGCAATCTCGAGAACCACTTGCGGATACACACGGGCGAGAAGCCTTACGCATGCGCAGTGTGCAACAAACGCTTCACGCAGAAGGGAAACATGAAGTCCCACATGGTCGTACACCTGAGTGTCCAGGCGAAACAGAACGCCTCTCAGACGGTAGTTGGCGCCATTGAGAATCCATTTGAGTGCCACATATGCATGCTGAGATTTGGGGGAAAAAAGGCCCTGAAGTTGCATATGACAAAAAAGCACGACTTGTTGTACTGATATTAAGAACATTTTCCTGCATCAAATTAAGAAATACGTTTGGGCTTGTTTATTGACCTGACATACACTTCAACACCGTTATTTCGAAGTCGTCGGGACCGTTAAAAAAACTTCGGATTAACGATTATTCGAAATAAACATTTGACAGACGACTTCTTTGATCCTGAAAAAATACAACATTGTGGAATTCGCATGGTTGGGTCACAGTGTACATGTACTTTTAATAATTGTTTTACTTAAAAACGTAAACTAGTCAGATAGCAATTGATTTCTACTTGTAACAAACGGAGGAATAAAACGATTCTTTTTCTTCTTTTTATTTTTCTCTAATTACAGAACATATAAAATATAATGCATAGCGCATCATACATGTTAATACATATGAATACATTTTCGGAAATGAATTCACTTTTTTTTAAATAAGACGCGATGTCTTTCTGAACACCGGCGTTAGCAGCACTAAACTGGACGCGTGTAACATATTTCTCCAATTTGTCAAGGAAATTGATGAACTGGCTTCCGCCCGTGTTTTGCTCGCAGAACTGCCTTACGTCGTTGATGCATGTGATCACACGTTGATTAGATATCATGTTCATTCATGTGTTGTCGGCCTCGTCGTCGGCTTTTGACGACATTATAAAATTAACATGCTACGCGCAGGCGACAAAGGTGTAATTATCGGCTTTGACGCACAACGCGCAGACGACATAGGTGTGAAATTACGCTCAGTGTTTTGCAGTTTTGACTTCGGATTAAAGATTGATAATAAGGTGCGAATTATAGTGTTTGGACCGACATAAACACTTCGAATTAACGATTTCTTCGGTTAAACGAAGTTCGGATTAACAATGAAATTTTACATTGAACAAAGCAGAACTACAATCGGGACCCGAAAAATACTTCGAAATAACGGTGACTTCGGATTATCGGTGTTCGAAATAACGGTGTTGAAGTGTATTATTATTTGCATACTGTTTGATTTAAAAGTCAGTGGACACAATTAGAAATAATGAAGTTTACCACTAGGGATATATCTAGAGTGAAATACAAAGTTGCTTCTCTCTGCTCCTTTGTCGTTCACCCATCTTGTCCCTCTAGGTTGATCAAAGATTGTTTTTTAAATGTTGCTGAAATTAACACTATTTTAGCATATCTTGAATGGTAAATGGATATAGAGATGACATTAAAATGTTATTTAGAAGTGTTAGACTTAAATATTTCCTAGAGTTATGAAATTGTTTAATAATGTTAGGAATATGGTTATGTATTCCACCACGCCGTACCTTTTTAGCTCACCTGGCACAACGTGCTCATAGTAAAAGGCTATAGGCAATAGTAAAACCTTGTTAACACTCTAGAAGTCACATTTTAAGTCCGATCTTCATGAAACTTTGTCAGAACATGTGTCCCAATAATATCTTGGACGAGTATGAAAATGGTTCCGGTTGGTTGAAAAACATGGCCTCCAGGGGGCGTGGCAGTTTTCCTTATATGGCAATAGTAAAACCTTGTTAACATTCTAGAAGTCACATTTTTAGTCCAATCTTCATGAAACATGGTCAAAACATGTGTCCCAATAATATCTTGGACGAGTTCGAAAATGGTTCCAGTTGAATGAAAAACATTGCCGCCATGGGGCGGGGCAGTTTTCCTTATATGGCTTTACTGTATGGTAAAACCTTGTTAACACTCTAGAAGTCACATTTGTGGTCCAAAACTCAAAACTTGGTCAGAATATTTGAACTAATAATATCTGGGCTATGTTAAAAAATGGTTGAGATCAGTTTAAAAACAAGGCCGCAAGGGGGCGTGGCATTTTTCCTTAAATGGCTATTTACTACAAAACCGGCGTCCGGTTAAGTTTTGCGTTTAGGTCCACTTTTCTCAGAAAGTATCAATGCTATTGCATTCAAACTTGGTACACTTACTTACTATCATGAGGGGACTGGGCAGGCAAAGTTAGATAACTCTGGTGTGCATTTTGACAGAATTATGTGCCCTTTTTATACTTAGAAAATTTAAATTTTTGATTAAGTTTTGTGTTTAGGTCCATTTTATTCCTTGAGTATCAAAGCTATTGCTTTCGTACTTGCAACACTTACTAACTATCATAAGGGGACTGTGCAGGCAAAGTTATGTAACTCTGACAGGCATTTTGACAGAATTATGTGCCCTTTTTATACTTAGAAAATTGAAAATTTGGTTAAGTTTTGTGTTTAGGTCCACTTTATTCCTACAGTATCAAAGCTATTGCTTTCATACTTGCAACACTTATTAACTATCATAAGGGGACTGTGCAGGCAAAGTTATGTAACTCTGACTGGCATTTGGACGGAATTATGGGCCCTGTATACTTAGAAAATTGAAAATTTGGTTAAGTTTTGTGTTTTGGTCCACTTTACCCCTAATGTATCATAGATATTGCTTACATACTTGGAACACTCGCAAACTATCATAAGGGGACAGTAAAAGGACAAGTTGCATAACTCTGGTTGTCATTTTTACGGAATTATGGCCCTTTTTTGACTTAGTAACTTTGAATATATGGTTAAATTTTGTGTTTCGATCCACTTTACTTCTGAAGTATCAAGGCTATTGCTTTCAAACTTAAAATACTTTCATGCTATCATGAGGTAACTGTACCTGGCAAGTTGAATTTTACCTTGACCTTTGAATTTCCTTGACTCTCAAGGTCAAATTATTTAATTTTGCTAAAATTGCCATAACTTCTTTATTTATGATTAGATTTGATTGATACTTTGACAAAACAACTCTTACCTGACACACCACAATAGACTCCACCCAAACTATCCCCCACGCCCCCCCCCCGATTCCCACCCCGATCCCCCCCCCCCCCCGAATCCCCCCCCCAATTTTTTTTTACAGATCATTTCACAAATGACCAACACACCCTCACACTATACCTCCCCCACCCCCCCAATTTTTTTTGAAACGGTTGAACAACACAAGTATTTATTGTTATTATTTTATTTTTGAAATACCGTCCAACCATCGCACCAAAGAATCCCCTCCCCCCACCCCCCCCCCCTCCCCCGAATATTTTTTTTATATTTTTTTTTGCATTTTTTAAGCATTTTTGGAAGATAATGTAATAAATGACCACACACCCACACTATACACCCCTCTTCACTCCATCCCTCCCCCTCCTTTGTGATTGAAATTGAGAGTCCCTTCACCTTTGAAAAGAAAATAGATGAGTGGTTTGCACCCGCAAGGCGGTGCTCTTGTTCACAGAGTTACGGCCCTTTGAAATTTTATATCAACTGTACATATAGTGCAATTCTTGTCCCCCCAACTACTGGCTGGAATTCAATGACGCTTTATGGGAAGTTTAACTACCTTGAGGAGATGCGCATGTTATTTGTGGGTTCTGGTTAGATGATTTATTTAGAGAGTTATGGCCCTTTGAAATTTTTAAGTTGCTAAACCATCCATCGTATTATTTTGTCCAAAGTTATACCCCTCAAGACGTTTCCTTTTATCTGAAGATATAGTGCAGTATTGTGACAAAAAACATTTTGGGAGCATCACCCGTCTCCGACGGTTTCTTGTTTATTGTATGTTACTCGCAAGCACAATAAAAAAATCAATACTTCTGACAGCACGAATGACATAGTGTATAGTATTTCTTATTATTTTTAATGGAAATGCACAAGAGATATAATACTTGATTAGTTAGTATTCAAGTATTTTCATGCAGTTGTACATTGTGTGGTACTACATACAGACTTGTTCATATCATGTTGTCCAAGTGTTATTTTTGTTGTCGACTCTGCGATTGCAAAATAGTTTTTCTGAGATGTCATGTTTTACATTAGATAGAGATGAAAATATATGCGTTGTGTTGTTTTGTATCAGATAACAACTGAAGTAAAATGAGGAAATTTCCTCTATAATGGTTCAATTATCCATATAATGGTTTTTATGTTGAGTGTGCGTTCTTAAATATTCACATCTACTTAATATTTTGTGTATAACATCTAACTTTTATGTACGTTTTTGATATAATTCAAAGGAAACTTTTTTTGTGGTAACATGTTTATATCCACCTTTGACTTGAAACTTTGCATTAAGCGTCCACCACGTTTGTTTATTGACATTTTTCTAGTAGACATTCAAAGTGGTTTTTATTTGGTTCCAGACGATGGAAAGCTTACTTGCCCCGTGTGTGTGAAAACATTCCCGTACGTCTCCGCCTTCGAACGACACATGCAAGCCCATTCGGATGACAGACCTCATCGATGTCCGGTTTGCGATAAAACGTTTAAACGACCGTACCATCTGAAATCTCACATGGTCACACATATTCTTATGAAATAGGCAAAGTAAGAAAAAGCCGTAACCACATACAATGTTTTTCAGATTCTGTTGCCGAGCTGGAATTTTCGATGCCCGCACGTTGTATTTGTTATGCGGATATATTAAAATGCACACGAATCTGTCAGTGCTTCATGTTACATGCGATTGGCGTCTGTACCTCTTTCACACGAGGTAGTGTAACACAGGGATAAGTGATACCTGCACCGATTGTTCGTGCCTTTAAAACGGGAGGCGGAAAACTACAACGGGCGAGGCATGGTATGGTATTGCGCAAGGGGGGGGGCTAGAGGGTTAGGGTCAGGGTTTGGGTTAGTGTTATGGGTCGGGTTAGGGTTTGGGTTAGCCTAAACCCAACCCTAACCCTAATCCGACCCCTAACCATAACCCTTACCCTAACCCTTTTTGGGGTTATCACCCCTGACCATGCCTCGCCCGTTGTAGTTTTCCGCCTCCCCTTTAAAACATGTGTGCAAACATTAAATGCTGCAAAGCGTTATATGAAATAATAAGAATCCTTATAAGTGCAACATATTACCGATACAATTGGTGAATAAACAGAGCCCGAAGTCGAAAATAGAACACAAGCTCTGAGACTGACATAATAAATATTTTGTTGCATATGACAAATAGGAAAATACGTTTGGGAATGTTTATTGTCCCCTACCGGTTTCACCGGAGGGGACTTATGGTTTGCGCTCTGTCAGTCAGTCACACTTTTCTGGATCCTGTGATAACTTTAAATGTTCTTAATATTTTTTTTCATGAAACTTGAAACATGGATAGATGGCAATATGGACATTATTCACGTCATTTCATTTTTGTTTCCTACGTCAAAAATTCTGGTTGCTATGGCAACAAATAGACAAGAAATACTGCTGAAAATGGTTGTTTTCTGGATCCTGCGATAACTTTAAAAGTTCTTAATATTTTTTCATGAAACTTGAAACATGGATAGATGGCAATATGGAGATTATGCACGTCATTTCATTTTGTTCCTACGTCAAAAATTTTGGTTGTTATGGCAACAAATGATTAAAAAAATTCTGACAATGGTGGAATTTCTGACAATGGTGGAGCCGGTAGGGGACTATATTGCTTGGCAATAGTCTTGTTGAAATTGTATTTTACTATTTATAGATTGTTTGTTGGCATAGGCACTGGACAATTTGACATTATTTGGTTTATCACCACTATTTAAATAAACCAAACTACATAGTATCATGGATCAGT
Organism: Dreissena polymorpha; assembly: GCF_020536995.1. Lineage (NCBI taxonomy): Eukaryota > Metazoa > Mollusca > Bivalvia > Myida > Dreissenidae > Dreissena > Dreissena polymorpha. The sequence goes on from NC_068355.1 coordinate 201,672,074, forward strand.
GAGTATACGAGGTACGAAAAAAAGCAACAACGTAGCACATACTAAAGCGCGCTATACAACGATATCAGCTGCTCAATGGTTAGTCGGAAATTCTATGCTAGTCTGCCAATGATCAATCTTAACACATTTATCAAAAAATCATTGTCGACACTTCAAGCTAACCAGAAGAAATGTTCATTGGGTTTGTGGAAAAACAACATTTTCCATATAATGGGTTATTAATTTTGTAAACACATCAGATCTTAATGAAACATGTTTTAAATGTTTTCTTTAAACGAGTTTAAATGTGGGTCATATGCGTCCTAAAAGTAGGTCACCAGGTCAAATTATATACACAAACTTTGTCAACAGAGCCACATTTATGAACCAAGCTTTATTATACTTGGTAAAAATTTGTACATTCACAAAACCTTTGCTTAAATCGAATCTTATATACTTGTATCCCAAAAATAACTCATTCGTTCATATCCCAGAAAAGCCTCGTTATAGGGCCTCATTTTAAATCAATCTTAATGAAACTTGTTCAGAATGTATATATTGACAATATCAAGGCCGAGTTCAAATCTGGCTCACGTGCTATCGTAAAACATTATTAACGCTAGAGCTCAAATTTGTAACCAAGTCATAATGTAAAGTGCCAAGAATATTAAACAGAGTGTGTAATGATATCTGCACTGAGTTTAAATGTAGTATGAAAAACAAGCATGGCTCTCAGATGTTGGTTTGTTTGATAGTAAAACCATGTGAACACTGCCTGCTCAGAACTAAAAAGTTTCTTAGGGTCTCAGCCTCTCAGATGTCGTTTGATGTGCTGACTATCTTTCATTTTTGCAGTATTGTTTGATGGCATCACACATGCATTTTGTCTTCTTATAAATATGGCTTGTAAATGTGCTTTTTATACGTAAGGTTTAAGATAGCGAAAGGTGAACACAGATTTGTTTGAGTTTGTGTAAGATCATTAGGAAAGTAGAACCATGATACCAATCACTAAGATAATCAGTAATTAATTAATATATCAAATGTTGCTTTTGTTAAGAATGTTTTAAGATTTGTTGTTAAAAATAAATGATTCTAAAGTACCGGTACTTATCATTTTTTGATAACACTTTGTTATTTATGAGTGTGTTTGTAGTCGTTTAAACGAAGCTCCTTTCTTGTAAAAAATGTTCCCTTTTACCAAACTTTTTCATTTACCTTTGAGAAGCCATTTTAAGTCGACTTATTTGGTTGCAGCTGATTACCAACTGACTTGCCCGGTATGTTGGAAAACATTCCACTACGCCTCTGTGTACGAGAGACATATGCAGGTCCACACGAACGAACGGCCACATCGATGTCCGGTGTGCAATAAGACTTTCAAACGACCGTTCCATCTGAAAACTCACATGGTCACACATGTTATTATGTGAGAAACGAACGGCCACATCGATGTCCGGTGTGCAATAAAACGTTTAAACGACCGTTTCATCTGGAGACTCGCATAATCACACATATAATTATGTGATAGAGGAACGGCCGCATCGATGTTATGTTTGCCAGAAGACGTTCAAACGACCGTTCAATCTGAACACTCAAAAGGTCACACTCATAATTATGTGAGAAACGAACGTCGATGTCCGGTGTGCCATAAGACGTTTAAACGACCGTTCCATCTGAAAACTTAAAAGGTCACACACATAGTAATGTGAGAGACAATGATGTAAGAAAGGCTCTTACATAGTTAGAATTGTTTAGGCTCGCAAGTTGTTTTATGTTTGCATATATACCATGAAACACAACGATTCGACATCTTTATCAGTTCATGTATATCTACCATTGGTAGATAGGTCATCAAGTTCAACATTTGTGGGGAATGCATTATGGTAGGATCTGTTCGAGAAAGCGTGTTCTGCTTTTTTCAAAATCTAAATGGTGGATCATGACAATCGTCGAAATGAAATCGTGTATTCAAAGTTATTTCAATTACGTACGGTAAAATATGTGACTCTTGTACCGAGTGTGCATGTCTTGAAAACAAAGATGTTTGAATATAAAATGGAACTGAGTGAAAACAAGGATATACCTTAATACAAAATGCTATTGAGTGCTTTATTTTAAAGTGCTTTTAGATTTGTACATACTATTTATGCGTGTTCGTGTAATGTAAAAACGAACACGTGTTGATGTAAATTTAGAAAATAAGTGTGCTTTTATCTTTTGGACGTATTGTATTTGTTTACAGTCCTATTCAAACTGAAAAGAAGTAAACTCATAATCATCCCAAAATCGTGGATCATGGGTTCAATAACCTTCCTCAAAAGCTAAATAGTGTTTAATTTTATGTTTGATTGTTGAAACTTTATTGACGATACATGCATTAGTAGCGAATATTGATGACATGCACGATCATAATATTTTACCCTATATGTTGGTGGAAAACGCGTTGTGTTAAGAAATATAAGGAACGAAATCAAGGTTAAACCTTTTTCTTGCATCTCATAATATCAACAACAAATATAACGGGCGTGACGTCATGACGGCAAAGCATGCATGAACGTAACGTTAGAAATGGCGCGTTATATGCGAAATCCCAACATTATGGGGGCCGCGAAATGCAATACACCATAATAAAATTAACTAGAAATGGTGCGGCAAAGGACGACGCGTATCCCCACGCCGCATGTTTGACCCAGGGGCGCCCCAGCGCTGGTAATGGGGTAATGCATAGTTGAGATTGACCGTATTGTCATAAGAGAAGTTCAGTATCAATTTGAAGTGAATCGGTGTAGAAATGAAGAAATTATAGTAAAAGACAATTTTGGGTGGGTGTGGCCTATTATGGGCGGGGCGCCCCAGGGTTGGTAATGGGGCCATACATAGTTGAGATTGACCGTATTGTCATAAGAGATGTTCAGTATCAATTTGAAGTAAATTGGTGTAGAAATAAAGAAATTATAGTAAAAGGCAATTTTGGGTGGGCGTGGCCTATGTGGGCGGGGCGCCCCAGGGTTGGTGATGCGCCATTCATAGTTGAGATTGACTGTATTGTCATTAAAGAGGTTCAGTATCAATTTTAAGTGAATCGGTGTAGAAATGAAGAAGTTATAGTAAAAGGCAATTTTGGGTGGGCGAGGCCTATGTGGGCGGGGCGCCACAGGGTTGGTAATGGGGCCATGCATAGTTGAGATTAACTGTATTGTCATAAGAGAGGTTCAGTATCAATTTGAAGTGAATCGGTGTAGAAATGAAGAAATTATAGGAAATGGCAATTTTGGGTAGGCGTGGCCTATGTGGGCGGGGCACCATAGGGTTGGTAATGGGGCCATGCATAGCTGAGATTGACCGTATTGTCATAAGAGAGGTTCAGTATCAATTTGAAGTGAATAGGTGTAGAAATGAAGAAATTATAGTACAAGGCATTTTGGGTGGGCGTTGATTATGTGGCCGGGGCGCCCCAGGGTTGGTAATGGGGCCATGCATAGTTGAGATTGACCGTATTGTCATAAAAGAGGCTCAGTATCAATTTGAAGTAAATCGGTGCAGAAATGAAGAAGTTAATGGAAAATAACATAAAAAAATGAGTGAAAATCTCTGCCCCGGCCCTGCCCCAACCCCCATAACTTTTGACCCAGGGGTCAGATCAAAATTCCGTCACTGTCACCGGCGCACATGTGCTCATAGCTACCATGTATGTAACTTTCAAGGTTCTAGTGGTAATAGTGGGGATAATAAAAATAATTAAATACCTACTCATAACAAAATATAAACACTACTTAAGTTGCAACATACATAACATAATGAAAACGTTTAGTCTATGAAATCATTCACAAGGTTTATAAATGTTTCATTATTTTCACTTTACTTCCAGGGGATAAAGTTTGGTAATTGATCTGCTGTTCAATTTATTTCCTACACAAATTTTTGCTGATCGCACCAGTCCATCGTTTCCCTTGACTACCTCCTCAACGACAACTAGTTTCCAGGTACTACGTGGTGTTTCGTCGTGGACTTACACAACACTACAAACCGAAATACATTTATCGTTTTTTTTCCACTGACTGTATGGTGTTCATGTAGCGCTGTGAGATCACGGAAGTGGTCTACGTTACGAAATCCCAATACCCTAGGACCTTTCATGGTTTTATAAATTTAATTGTTAGTTACTATATTGACAGTAATGTTTAGTTTTCTATTTTCAGAGCCGAGTGGATTGCAGTGTATGTTTTGTGGGAAGACGTTTATGTTTGCGTCATATCTGGAACGACATATCGTCATCCACACGGGAGAAAAACCGCACAAGTGTACTGTGTGCGGGAAAGGTTTCAACCGGAAGGGAAACCTAACCGCCCACATGGTTACTCATGTCGACACAAGTAGTATCACAGATAAGTTTACCGCATAGAAACGTGGAAAATACCGTATCACAAATAAGTATAACGCATAGAAACGTGGAAAATACCGCATCACACATACGTTTAACGCATAGAAACATGGAAAATACCGCACAACAAATAAGTTAGCCTCTTAGAAACATGGAAAATACCGCATCACGAGTAGTTAAACGGATAGAAACATGGATAGAAAAAGTGTTCGATCGGTTTAATGGAACATAAATGAAGTCTGACAGCCGGTATGGTAACACGTGGACAGGGAGTAGTGTTAATGATAACGTAAAGCACAGTCGTTGGACAAGGATGGCTCGTGTATCAAACATACTAACACAGACTAATATTTTTTTAAAGTGATCCATAAAATAGAGGAGAAGGCGATCTTCACAACCCGAATGGTAGTTCATCTGGATACGAATGATACATTTATACGAGAAATTGATCATACTGTGTGATAACTAGGAAACAAGATCAGGACGTTAACGTCAAAGCGCGAATTGTTTAGTTGAGCATAGATACTAGTGATACCGTTTAATTTTATCCATGTACTATTTAGACATTGAGTTTAAGCAGCTGAAATAGTAGTAGTTCTTCACAAAACGTGATATTTGTTAACGTTTAATGTAACACACCTACCTACTAGTGATCTTTTTGAATGACATCAATTCGGTTTCAGAGAATGGTCATTAAAGCAGCCCACATAGTTACACACATGGGCTCAATTTTATTGTGTAGCTGTATCCGTATTAAGAAAAGACGAACCAAACGTGGATGCTTTCGATATTTTGTGGTTATATTACCTTTTTTTAGCGACGAGGTGACAAGGGATGAAAGTTATCCTTCCGTCACGCATAGTCGTACAATTACTAGTAGTAACGATATGGGGTAATTTATTTCTAGCATGCGATTTTGAAATCAAATTAAACTCTAAAGCAATGTTGTGTAGCTGGAGCGAAAACCCATGGCTTTATGATCAAGTCATTATCATATCCTTTATAATTCCTTTAAAAATATCTTTTTTTTTCCAAAATAAGTTGATACCATAAATAATTTAAAACATACCGAACTTAAAAAAAAGTTTATGATTTGAACTCTCATTTTCCGATTTTAATTGACGACTGGGTGACGTATGCGACCAGTTAAAATGCGTAATTTAAATAATATCAAGCCTCTTAATATTTTCTTGACCCATTGGTTGCAATTTGATGAAAGCTTTTTGTAGTTACACACTTGCATGTTCTTACTATGTGTATAGTCATGTATTCAGAGCTGTTTAATAAAACAAATGTTGTTATAATGGCTACAGCAGTGTGGCATGGTAGGCACTTGCTCAGCTTTGTCTTTAACGCATTAATGCCTAGTGGACTCTCCCATCCTTCTCAATTGGATCAATTTATTTCCAAAATTAGAGATGTCTAGTATATTTATATATTACGTACGGACATTCATTTAAGCAAACAGCGCAGACCCTGATGAGACGCCGCATTATGCGGCGTCTCATCTGGGTCTACGCTGTTTGCCAAGGCCTTTTTTCTAGACGCTAGGCGTAAATGGGTTAATACAAGGTACGAGTCGTAGAAGCGTCCGTATACTGTACTCTAGTTACAGACTTAACCAGAGCCTCGTAAGGACTTGTCAGACATATAGTTTGATTAGGTTAGAATATTATCAGGCATTTATTAAATATGTCAGACACGCATGTACACGTGAATTGTTTTCATGTGTCTGACAGAACCCAAACGTTTGTTACACATGACCGTTTTTTTTAATTTGTCTGACTGTCGGTTGTCGCAGAGACTGCATTAACATCAAATCAGAATTTTAAACCAAAATGTCATAGGAATCGTGGAAGTTTTCAGCGGTAACATAATTTATAATAATTATGAATTAACATTTTTTTCAAATTATAACTTTAAGATGATGGTGGAAGCGTCAAACAGAGAAAGAAAACGACCGTTACGAGGGGCGCCAGCAAAGTGTGCACAGTTTGCAACAGGGCCTGCCAATCGTCTACTGCTCTGGTGATCCACATGCGCACGCATACCGGGGAGCGACCATACGCGTGCGAAACCTGTGGGCGGAGATTCACTCAGAGAGCGCATCTCGTCGGCCATAAGATAACTCACATGAACAAACCTTTTTGAAAATAACATCGGTTAACAGGGCATCAGATTGACCCCACCAATACACATTGCAAGAACAACCGAACATATGTAATATAATATATCGTACCTGGGACATTGCTTAACATTCAATGGTTTATATTTTAAGATTAGTTGGAAACTTGGTTAATAAACTTTATGATTTGTATTTCAAATTAAAATTTCGCGAAATAGTCTTAATCAACGGTAATCAGGACAGGCGTGTTTAAAATGCTGTCCGGCAAAAAAAAATAATTGCCGGACCGAACGGACATGAGCATTTAAAACGTTTATCAATTTTTTCTCCTGCAAAGTGTAAGAAAACAACATACCTCATCTTCCAGAGTGTAAAAAATGTAAATAATCATTTTGGATTTTTCCTATTGCATAATGTTTAACAGGTTAATATTTTGCTCGTCGCCCAGACCAAAATTGTCATAAAACATAATAATTATGTAAGTTTGGCTGTCAGGACAGGCAATCTCGCGAAGGCACAAAAAAGACTTAGAATGTTAAAGGGACTTGTTCACAGATGTATGTATTTTAAAATATCTCATTTGATATGTTTTTTTATCTAGTCTTAACTGATGATAATAGCCAGAAAAAAAAGTTGAATAAAAATTAATGCCCTCCCGGGAGTCATACCCCGGATTTCTAGAAGCAACAGAAAGTGCGCTACCACTGCACTGCGCTTGTTTTTATGTAAGTAAGCGAATAAACGCTATACTAGTACTACACTTATTTTCTAAATCATCGATGACAAGCGTTGAAAACGGTTCATTAAATTACCGATATCTTATGATAATTATTTATGTATGAACCAATTATTATGCCCCCCTTCGAAGAAGAGGGGATATATTGTTTTGCACATGTCGGTCGGTCGGTCCGTTGGTCGGTCGGTCCGTCGGTCCGTCCACCAGATGGTTTCCGGATGATAACTTAAGAACGCTTAGGTCCTAGGATCATGAAACTTCATAGGTACATTGATCATGACTGGCAGATGACCCCTATTGATTTTCAGGTCACTAGGTCAAAGGTCAAGGTCACAGTGACTCGAAATAGTAAAATGTTTTCCGGATGATAACTCAAGAATGCTTAGGCCTAGGATCATGAAACTTCATAGGTACATTGATCATGACTGACAGATGATTCCCTGTTGATTTTCAGGTCACTAGGTCAAAGGTCAAGGTCTCAGTGACTCGAAATAGTAAAATGGTTTCCGGATGATAACTCAAGAATGCTTACGCCTAGGATCATGAAACTTCATAGGAACATTGATCATGACTGGCTGATGACCCCTATTGATTTTCAGGTCACTAGGTCAAAGGTCAAGGTCACAGTGACAAAAAACGTATTCACACAATGGCTGCCACTACAACTGACAGCCCATATGGGGGCATGTATGTTTTACAAACAGCCCTTGTTTAAACATTTTCCTAGTCAGCACGTTTTTTTCGATTGATTAAATATATAAGTTAAACAAATTGAACAAGTGCCTTTAGAATAGCAAGTTTTTTTTTAAGTTGACATACGACAATTATAGCATTGTATAAAGTATTGTTTGAATGGGGGTTTTCTTGGAAAAATACCTTTTTTTTTCAAATTTTACAAATGCAATTTTGTCGCTCTTTACATTCATGCAAATTGTATAATATTTTGTTTGAAAAGTTTAAATTTTGTAAATGTTTGTTCATTTCGAAAAAGTAGAAGAGAGCAGAAGTATGTTATAACTCGTTATTACAAAGATTTAACCGTATAACAATAATTGCCTTTGTATGTTTCTTGAAATGTTCAATAAATAAATTATTCGAGATTTTTGCTGCCTTTTTTCAAATAGCCTTACAATTTTACCAACCTAGTGACGTGACGGTATATTGGTTCAATTTAAGAAAAATGTCACGACAGCTTTGTGCGCGACTAAGAGTTTTACAACTACCTGAATATTCATCCTCGTGTGCCTATTGCACACAGGGAGGGAGGATGGTCGTAAAAGTGCCTTGTCTGTCAAAAGGGATCTAGTATTTATCTAGTATTTACCATTGTAATCTGTAATCAATGATTACCAGCCATTCTGAAGACTGTTACCCGTCCGTCTCGCAAAGATACATATTTTTACCATGTAGCGGATGATCGCTTGTTACCAGCTCGTCTCACAGAGATACATGTTTTTTATCATGTAGTGCATGATCGCCTGTTACCCGCTCGTCACACAAAGATACATATTTTGTATCATTTAGTGGATGATCGCTTGTTACCCGTTCGTCTCGCAAAGATACATGTTTTTACCATGTAGCGGATGATCGCTTGATACCAGCTCGTCTCACAGAGATACACGTTTTTTATCATGTAGTGCTTGATCGCCTGTTACCCGCTCGTCACACAAAGATACACATTTTGTATCATTTAGCGGATGATCGCTTGTTACCCGCTCGTCACACAAAGATACATATTTTGTATCATTTAGCGGATGATCGCTTGTTACCCGCTCGTCTCTTTCAGATACATATTTTGTATCATGTAGCGGATGATCGCCTGTTACCCGCTCGTCACACAAAGATACATATTTTGTATCAAGTAGCGGATGATCGCTTGTTATCCGCTCGTCTCACAAAGATACATATTTTGTATCATTTAGCGGATGATCGCTTGTTATCCGCTCGTCTCTTTCAGATACATATTTTGTATCATTTAGCGGATGATCGCTTGTTACCCGCTCGTCACACAAAGATACACATTTTGTATCATTTAGCGGATGATCGCTTGTTATCCACTCGTCTCACAAAGATACATATTTTGTATCATTTAGCGGATGATCGCTTGTTATCCGCTCGTCTCACAAAGATATATATTTTGTATCATGTAGTGCATGCTCGCCTGTTACCCGCTCGTCACACGAAGATACATATTTTGTATCAAGTAGCGGATTATCGCTTGTTACCCGCTCGTCTCACAAAGATACATATTTGGTATCATGTAACGGATGATCCGGATGATCGCTTGTTATCCGCTCGTCTCACAAAGATACATATTTTATATCATTTAGCGCATTTTGTCGGTTCCCATGAGCGAATATATGTGGTTTTATAATCTGTTATAAGAGCTAACTTGCTGATCGGCTGATCTATTGGAAATAACTGGGCGAATCGAATCGAGGCCCCAATAAACTTACAAATTAGTAACGGCATATCGAGGCCCCAATACACTTACAAGTTAGTAACGGCATTTGAGGTCTTGGCCGAATTCAGTTCAATGTCACTCTTGATAGAGAAAACTGTTTCCGCTCACTTTCTTATGTTTGGATGAAGGCATCGCGTTTAAATGTTGTGTGTATATAGCTAACATTAAGACCAAGATTTTAGGTGCCAAACTTTTAAATGAGTAAGCAAAAAGCTGGAATCGATTTAATTGTAATTGGTAATGTTAACCGTTTAGTTTTTATTTGTATTCTTTATTTTTGTCAAGTTGCTAATAGATTGTATTATTCACTATATACGACTATAAATCTATAGTGTAGATGGATTTGCAATGATATTAACGATGTAATAATTACGTACTTACGCACATTCTTTGTTATTTGTATTACTTTTTTCCAGAGGAATTCATGTGAACACATGCTACATCCTGACAATTTTTACTGCTTGAATGTTTACGTAGAATTATTTAAATTTAAGACATTACATTAGCTGTAGAAACTTCCCTGAACTTGATATCTGTTTGAACTACAATTCCCCCCTCCAAAAAAATAAAATAAATTAAATCACAATGACAAACCAATAATGACAAACCAATAGTCATAAAAATGTTAAGGTTTTGCACAAGAACTCATAGTAACACTTCAATTAATTTTTATGTTTTAGGTCGTAAAACCAAACAACTGAAAAAGAAAGATACCTCAACTGCCAAAAAGATGTGCTTCGTATGCAACAAAGCGTTCCCATCAACAGCGGCCCTTGATGCACACATAATCGAGCATACAAAAGAGCCACCACCCCGCTGCAAGACCTGCGGGCTGAGATTTTCCTTTTATACAAGGAGTAGGACGATGTTTGCCTCTCATAACATCTTTCACATGAAAACCCTACACAAATAATACCGTTTTACCACACGATCAATCAACGATTTTTAACCCATTTATGCCAAGTGGACTCTAACATCCTTCTAAATTGGATCAATTTATTTCCAAAATTAGGGGTGCCTAGTATATTTATTTCTATATTTAGAATATTTCTTACAGAAATTCCTTGAAGCAAACAGCGTAGACCCTGATAAGACGCCGCATCATGCGGCGTCTCATCTGGGTCTACGCTGTTTTCCAAGGCCTTTTTTCTAGACACTAGGCATAAATGGGTTAATATGAACATGTGAGCTTTGCTTAGGAACTGTCTACAGTGCTTTAGTCAGACACCTAAAAAACGGATTTCGCAATCCAAACGTTGAACCTTTAAATGTTTATATGGACACACGGTCGACAAACTTGCTTCATGTGTATTTTAAAGTCATTGTTTAATTGACATTATTTTAGTTACAACTTTCACAAATATGTATGTTTTTAGAAAATGAATGTTAAGTAAAAAGACAGGAAACTGTTTAAAAAGTCTCAAGTTATATACAAGTATATAAGTTCATTTGTAAATTTTAATAAGGCACTTATTGCAACAATTGGTTATTTTTCGTTGCTTTTTATGTTTAACGAGGTTTGTTAACGAAGTTGTAGATTCTGGTTATTAAAGGGATCTTTTCACGCTTTGGTAAATTGACAAAATTGAAAAAAGTTGTTTCAGATTCGCAAATTTTCGTTTTAGTTATGATATTTGTGAGGAAACAGTAATACTGAACATTTACCATGGTCTAATATAGCCATTATATGCATCTTTTGACGATTTTAAAACCTAAAAATTATAAAGCGTTGCAACGCGAAACGATTGAATAATTTGGAGAGTTCTGTTTTTGTCGTTAAATTTTGTGAAACTACGAAGAATTCTTATATAAGGTATAAAATACGTTTAGTATGTGTACACGGCGGAATAGCTCAGTTGGCTAAACCGTTTTTACTTCAGGACTCTGGCAGGACTCCAGGGGTCACTGGTTCGAAACCTGGTCCGGGCAATGTTCTTTTCCTTTTTTAAATTTTATTCTTGATTTTTTACTGGAGCTTTTACGATCCAATGTTTGCATTTATCGATATAAAACATTTAATGAATAAGTTAAAAAATGCCAAAATCTGTGAAAAGGCCCCTTTAACTTTGTAGGTGCCTTAAAGGCGTTTGTACGGCGTCAGGTTTTTCATGGGGTTGTAGCACTCCCATTTTGTGTGTAGGAAGCTTGCATGCAGACATATCACTGGATTGCATTTGGGGCCAGATGGCTCCAGAAAATTGTTACATAGCGGGAGAAACTTCACGCAGGTGAAGGTGATTACCGGCCAATAAGTAAAGTTTACATTTACAAATCTTGATGAAACTTTGGATTTAGCTAGCGTACAAGGCGACTACTTGGAAGCGTTATTGTTTCTTGTTTGATCATGATCACTTTTTCAGAAATAGAAAACGGTTTCCTTTGAATAAATTTTGCTTAGATGATGGTGTTGTGCGGAACTTTTGTGTTCCAGTAGTTAACCTGCAGATATATTGCAGTTAATTTTTGGCGAACCAATCAAGGTGTCAAAACTATGACAAAACTGTTTTTACTCAATATTTTGAGTTTGCATGGTGGTTTTGTGCTGGAATGTTTTCCTGGTTAACACGCTATCATGCAAAACTCTAAAAAGTTATTTCATGTTATGTACTATGTTTACTGTTTAGTTTAATTTGTGTTGTTTATATTTGTTAATTTGCAAGTAGATGGTTTTATTAACCAGGTTTTCCGAAGGAAAAAACTGGTTATTAGATTGGCGAATGCGGGCGGGCGGGCTGGCTGGCTGGCTGGCGGGCGGGCGGAACAAGCTTGTCCGGGCCATAACTATGTCGTTCATTGTCAGATTTTAAAATCATTTGGCACATTTGTTCACCATCATTGGACGGTGTGTCGCGCGAAATAATTACGTCGATATCTCCAAGGCCAAGGTCACACTTTGAGTTCAAAGGTCAAAAATGGCCATAAATGAGCTTGTCCTGGCCATAACTATGTCATTCATTGTGAGATTTTAAAATCATTTGGCACATTTGTTCACCATCATGGGACGGTGTGTCGCACGAAAGAATCACGTCAATATCTCCAATGTCAAGGTCGCCACGACTAAAAATAGATTTTTAAAAAAAACAAACTTACAAAGTGGGTTAATTTTGTTTGTTCATTTCAAAAGTTCAGTTTGAGTTTTCTCCCTTTATCAGATTTTTTTTTCACAATGAAAACCTGGTTTTGTGACAATTTTGTCCCTTGTTCACAATGTAATACTGTTTACCGTTTAGAATTATTTTGTAACGTGTTTTTTTCATTTGCAAATAAATGATATTATTCTTTAAGTGATAAGGTTTAACGTTTATTTTTAATTGGTATTGTCTATATTGTTAATTTGCAAATGAATATAATTATTTGCTATATAAGTTTTTAGTAAATCCAAATTGTTTATGGATTTGCAATACTTTAAGCGATGTTCATATTTAAGCACTCACTCATGTTTTTGTTTGTTCTTTGTATTGCCTTTTGAAGAGTTGCTATTTTGAACAGATGCTCCGTGAACAAAACATTGTTATACTGTTAGTACGTTTACATGAATTATCTTCATTAAACACCGACGAGCTGTAGAAGTGTTCCTGATAATGATATATGTTTTAACTACATTTCCCCCTCAAAAGTCAAATCTGAATGGCAATTTGCTACGAATCAATGTCCTATTACTGTAACAAAAATGTTTCTGCATTTGAGGCTTGGGTCGGATAATGGCTTATGCCACTCTAAATAAAAATATAAACAACCGTTTCCATAAAATAACTTTAGTTTTGATTTGGGCATTGCTTTGACATTTTGCGTGTAGATAGCTTATATTGAGACAAATATTTTAGTTGCACACATATTTAGATTTATGTTAATTTGTATGCAAAACTCCTTTAACAGTTTTTCTTGTAATTTACAATGTTAACCGTTTATTATACGCCCGTTTAAAAAAAAACGGGACGTATTATAGTTTCACCTTGGCGGCGGGCGGGCGGCGTCCACAGCAGTTTCCGCTCTCTAATTCAAATAGTTTTTATCCGATCTTCACCAAACTTGGTCAGAAGTTGTATCTAGACAATATCTAGGTCAAGTTCGAATATGGGTCATGACGGGTCAAAAACTATGTCACAGGGTCACTTTGTGCATATCAAGCATTTAGTATGGTGTCTGATCTCTAATTGAAGTAGTTTTCATCCGATCTTCACCAAACTTGGTCAGAAGTTTTATCTGGACAATATCTAGGTCAATTTCGAATATGGCACATGCCGGGTCAAAAACTAGGTCACAGGTCACTTAGTGCTTTTCAAGCATTTAGCATTGTGTCCGCTTTCTAATAGAAGTAGTTTTCATCCGATAATCGCCAAACTTGGTCAGAAGTTGTATCTTTACAAAATATTTAGGTCAAGTTCGAATATGGGTCATGCCGGGTCAAAAACTAGGTCACATGTTCACTTAAACCATTTCAAGCATTTAGCATGGTGTCCGGTCAGGTCAGGTCCTACTTGCAATCCTTAATAAGAAATTTCGGCCAATCAGCGCCATCGTTTTAAAAGTGCATCAACCAATAAAAACGCCGCTTTTTAACAGCGTTAGGCCCATCCATTGTAAAGTACTGCGTCTTTTTAACGCTTCTTATAAAGGTTAGATATTTTTAAACCAATAGATTTTTATTAAGGCACCGCACCAACACTGCAAAGTTTTCTATTTATATCAATGGTACAGCCCAGTAAAATCGGGCTGTCCATTTTATGGCCGTTTTCGACCTTTTTATGCAGAGTTTTATGTTAAGCAGTGTGTTCGGGCAATGGTTTTTAACCGAAGTCCCGAGGGTAAACAATCCCATTAGTCAGTCAGCATGGTGTCCGCTCTCTTATAGAAGTAGTTTTCATCCTATCTTCACCAAATTTGGTCAGAAGTTGTGTCTAGGTGATATGTAGGTCAAGTTCAAATATGGGTCATGTTAAAGTTATCAAGTTGTCCAAAGCCTTAAAACGGGCGTATCTTGTGACAGTTTGGCATTCTTGTTTAATTGATATCGTTTATATTTGTTAATTTGCATATACAGGGTATTATTCACTCTTAAATCATGTTTACCGTTTTGTTTTAATTTGTATGGTTTAGTTGTGTTCATTTGCAAATAAATGGTATATATTTTTTAATTGATAATTTTTGCCGTTTAATTATACCCCCCCCAAACGAAGTTTAGGGGGTATGTAGGAGTGAGCTTGTCTGTCGGTCGGTCGGTCCGTATTAAGTGTCCGCTCTCTAATTCAAGTTGTTTTCATCCGATCTTCACCAAACTTGGTCAGATGTTGTATCTAGATGATGTCTAGGTCAAGTTCGAATATGGGTCATGTCTGGTCCAAAACTAGGTAACGGGGTCATATAGTGCGATTTAAACATTGAGCATGGTGTCCGCTCTCTAATTTATGTAGTTTTCATCCGAGCTTCACCAAACTTGGTTAGAAGTTGTATCTAGATGATGTCTACGCCTAGTTCGAACATGATTCATGGCAGGTCAAAAACTAGGTCACGGGTTCACTTTTAAACATTCAGCATGGTGTCCGCTCTCTAATGCATGTAGTTTTCATCTGATCTTCACCAAACTTAGTCAAAAGTTGTATCTAGATGATGTCAAGGTCAAGTTTCAATATAGGTCATGCTGGATCAAAATTAGGTCACGGGGTCACTTAGTGTGTTTTAACAATTGAGCATGTTGTCCGCTCTCTAATTCAAGTAGTTTTCATCCGATCTTCACCACACTTGGTTAGAAGTTGTATCTAGATGATCTGTAGGTCAAGTTTGAACATGGACCATGCCGGGTCAAAAACTAGGTCACGGGGTCACTTAGTGTTTTTTTAAACATTGGGCATGGTGTCCGCTGTTTTTTGTGAAGACAACATTCTAAATATTCTGTGTCAATGCGGCATGTGGGGGTATTCGTCACGTCTGTGACAAAACTCTAGTTTTAATTGGTGTTGTCTTTATTGTTTATCTGCAAATAAATGGCATTATTCAAGTTGTTATTTCTTAGTAAATATATTATGTATGTACATTTGCAATACTATAAACGATGTTCATATTTATGCACTCACGCATGTTCTTTTCTATTTGTATTGCCTTTTTGTAAGAGGTGTTCATTTGAACAGATGCTACGCAAGCGAAACATATTTTAACTGATTGGACGTTTACATGAATTATATTCATAAAACATGAGCTGTAGACACATCTCCGAGTATGATATCTTTTTCAACTACCATTTCGCCCTCCCTCACAAAATCAGAATAGCAAACCTAAAGTCATATGTGGAGTTTTTTTACGAATTCAAATAGTAACACTTTTAAATTTTACATTTAAGGTCGCGGAACCCCAAAACTGAAAAAGAAAAATACCTCAGCTGCAAGAAAGGTTTGCGCCGTATGCAGCAAAGCCTTCTGTTATACGAGGGGTCTGGAAATCCACATGCGCACGCATACCGGAGAACGACCGTACGTCTGCGAGACTTGCGGCCAGAGATTCTCGCTGAGGATGCACTTGGTCGCTCACAACATCTATCACATGAAACATCCGTGATTTTTAAAATACTAGCATTTGACGTGGTAATAAGAGTGTTTGCCCGCAAAAACTCATAAGGTCAATTAACGATTGTAAACACATGTCATTGAGTTGTTAACGTTGTTTAACCCATTTATGCCTAGTAGACTCCCCCATCCTTCTAAATTGGATCAATTTATTTCCGAACTAAGGGATGTCTAGTATATTTTTTTCTATATTTAGAATATTTCTTACAGAAATTCCTTTAAGCAAACAGCACAGACCCTGATGAGACGCCGCATCATGCGGCGTCTCATCTGGGTCTACGCTGTTTGCCAAGGCCTTTTTTTCTAGACGCTAGGCATAAATGTGTTAATGTAAACATAGGAGGCTTAGGAACTTTCTACTTGCAAGAAAAAATAAATTATAAACCGTTGTGCGACTTTATTGTGACAATTTTCAAAGGAAATCTAAATGAAAAGGTTGATATTGAAATGTTAATACGGGCTTCTGTCGATACACTTGCTGGATGTGTATTTTAGATTCATTGTTTTATTGACTATACTATGTATGTTTTATACGGTTATTCCTTTGTAAAACGACAAGTAACTTTTATAAAGGCGCAGGGCATAAATAAGTATACATGTATATACACGTTCATTTGTAAATTTAATTACTTGTTTATGAGAAAATGTGTTATTTTCCGTCTATTTTACTAAATATCAGATGTATGTTTAGTGAGGATTTCAACGATAATGTTAATTGTGGTAATGAGCTTTGGGGGTGGCTGACTGTAGTCCGTACGGCATCAGTGGTTTTGACGGGGATGTCTCACTGAAATTATGTTCGCTTTTAGCTTGCATGCAGAAATTCTGGATTGCATTTGGGGCGAGTCGGATCAAGGTCACTGTAACTTTAAATAGAGTAACTGCACACATGTGTTTTCCGATCAATTACTTTGAATTTTGAAGGTCTTTGCAAACAGCATCAGGATCCAAACTGTTTGCTATTCTGATAGTGTTCTTTGAAAAAAAAATCGAAGAAAATGCTAATTTTAGAAATTCAGTAGACGACATGTTAGCAGACGACACATTTCCCAGCATGCAAAGGGTTAAGTTTGAAACTTTGCATATGGCCAACTTAAAAAGTGACTTAGTGTTGACGTGTTTCTAGTTGCATCATGATCACTGCAACTAAAATAGAAAAGGGTTACCGATGATGAAGTTTGTTTGGATGAAGGTATTTTGGTATTCAGGGTTTTATGGGAGCTTACGTGCAGATCTGTTGCAGTTCATATTTGGCGATTCAAATCAAGATAACTGTTACAAACACAAGTTTTTTGTTATTATATCGAGTTTTTATTGTGGTTTTGAGCTGGAATTGTGTGTACATGTAGGTTACATACTGAGCTTTTTTGGGATTCCATGTGATGGCACTCCTGTTAATAAAAACGTTTCTAGTCAACCTGTGTTTCGTGGGGGTGTTGTGCTAAAAGGTAGGACGTTAGTAGATGCCTACTTTTAGACCCGTGAGGCCTGTCGAATAGAGGTCAATGCCACTCTTACTAAAATAGAAAAAAATACTGTTGTCGCTTGATAATTTGAGTTTGAACGGGGTATTGTGTTGATTTTTTTCGTGCATAGGACTTACATTGAGACAATTTTTTAAGTTGCAATCATATTTTGATTTATGTTAATTTGTAAGCAAAACGTTCAAAACATTATTTCTTGTAATTAATATAGTAAACCTTTTAGTTTAATTTGTATTGTGTATATTTGTCCATTTAAAAAAATAAAATGTATTATTCGTTGTATAAGTTCTTTGTTAATCAAGTTTGTTTATCGATTTGTAATACTATAAGCGATATTTACATTAACACTCGCACGCATGTTCTTTCGTAGTGTTTCGCTATGTTTGTAGTAGGCGTTCTATTGAACAGCTGCTACATAACAAAATATTGTCTAGTGATTGGACGGTCACGTAGAATTTATCTACATTAACTAAATTCGTTTGATTTGCAATGATCTTCCCCATCAAAATCAAATCAGAATGGCAAACGAAACCAAAAGTAATTAACCCATTTATGCCTAGCGTCTAAAAAAGGCCTTGGCAAACAGCGTAGACCCAGATGAGACGCCGCATGATGTCTGCGCTGTTCGCTTAAAGGAATTTCTGTAAGAAATATTCTAAATATAGAAATAAAAACACTAGACATCCCTAATTTTGGAAATAAATTGATGCAATTTAGAAAGATGGGAGAGTCCACTAGGCATAAATGGGTTAAAATGTGGAAGTATCGCCTGATTTCACACAGTAACACTTTTTTTTTAATTTTACATTTAAGGTCGGGAAACCCTGGAGCTGAAAAAGAAAAATATCTCAGCAGGCGGCAAGGTTTGCGACGTGTGCCACAAAGCGTTCCGATCGGCGGCGGCTCTGGATATACATATGCGCACTCATACCGGAGAGCGACCGTACGGCTGCGATACCTGCGGGCGAAGGTTCACACAGAAAGCGCACTTGGTCGCACATAACATCACTCACATGAACAACTTGCGATATAAGAAATGGTAGCGTTTGACAAAAACTAGTAGATTGGGGGCTTGGTCCAGAAACTTTCTAGATATATTTGTCAAGTTAACTGATTCACCGACAGTTATTTTATATGTTTATATGTTAACATATGCATTAAACAGACTTAAATCGATGTAAACCTTTTTTGTGAGTTTTTATGAGGGTTTTGTTATAAAGAAACGTACTCCATATGTTAGGATTGCAATTGTGTCGTTTTGTTAAGGCAAATGCAAGGGATGATCTACAAATACGCAGTAAAGTGAAGACAAACGTTGCTACCAATTTTAAGCAGCCTGTTTTCTTGATCATGAAAACACGGCTAAGACAGTCGATGTATTTCTTCATCATCCCTCGTATTCAAACATTTTTATGCCCCCTTCGAAGAAGAGGGGATATATTGTTTTGCACATGTCGGTCCGTATGTCCGTCAACCAAGATGGTTTCCGGATGATAACTCAAGAACGCTTAGGCCTAGGATCATGAAACTTCATAGGTACATTGATCATGACTCGCAGATGACCCCTATTGATTTTGAGGTCACTAGGTCAAAGGTCAAGGTCACGGTGATCCGAAATAGTAAAATGGTTTCCGGATGATAACTCAAGAACGCTTACGCCTAGGATCATGAAACTTCATAGGTACATTGATCATGACTCGCAGATGACCCCTATTGATTTTCAGGTTACAAGGTCAAAGGTCAAGGTGACCTGAAACAGAAAAATGGTGTCCGGATGATAACTCAAGAACGCTTACGCCTAGGATCATGAAACTTCATAGGTACAATACATACTACGTCCATAGAAATTGCTTATTATCACTCTTTATTGGAACGATGTTATCGAATAATAATCTTTTGCGCTTTTGTATTTATATAAACATTGTTAATAAATATCTTACATTAGGACATTGTTAGCTGGATAGTAACCCTTACGCAATTTGTAAGGTATTTTGGTGTAGCCAAACATTATCTTCGAATACAAATCCAACTATTTCGTCAGTTCATTGTTACTCAACTTTTCATACTAGTAAACAAACTTACCGCTTTAACGGTATATTCTTATTCTTATAATTTCAGACAAACGTCGTCGCAGCTGGCTTCACATTAGTTCGCATCAACGCCGTGATGTTCGATTGAACACCGGTGTATCGCCATACGTGTGCCCTATCTGTCACCAAGGGTTTCGGCGAAGGGTCCTCCTAAAACAGCACGTGTATCTACCATGTAAACCTGCGTCTGGCGGGAAATAAATAAATGAGGAACCCGCTGTGCTGCTTTTGTCTGACAATGATAAAAGGGAATTCGAATTGAAGAATTTTTAAAGTGAAATGTTATTAGTAAACTTTTTGCGGAATTCTAGAAGTCATTGTGTTTTTTAATATAAATATTTCATTGACATTAATTTTACTTTACACATTGAAAATATGTATGGTGTTGATACTGTTTATATGTAAAAAACGTTTACGAAAGGACATGATTCGACATTTATGCTACACTACTGTCTAATGAGGTTTTGTTGAAAGAGAAATATCGGACGAATGTCACTTTGTCGCTTTTAATGTGCGTATGTGTACTGTCCTTTGTAAAATATGTTATTTTCAAACAGTTCCTACTTAATCGAGAGTAAGCGTATAATATCACTCTTTATTTTAACGATGTTAAAAAATTACAATCCTTTCGCGTGTATATATGTGAAAATGGTAAATTAATATGTTTTAACTTGAAATGCACATTCACGCTATTGATTTCACTAATATGTAAATTTATTCTGGTACTTTTTTAACTAAAATAATGTGTGTGTGAATACATACGGTTTTCGTTTACACATTTACGGTTACTTCGAGATAATGATCGTTCGTAACTTGCTCATTTGTTTCATGTATTAAGCAGACACAAAGGTTAACTAACCTATTGATTTGACGGTATATTCCTTTATTTTCAGATAAACGTCACTTCTGTCATGTGTGCAACAAACGGTTCCACAACAGTTCCAATCTACGCCGTCACGTCCTGTTGCACACGGGAGAGTTACCCTACGAGTGCCCCATCTGCCACAAAGGATTCAATCGGAGGGACCTGATGACAAGACACGTGTATTTACAATGCAGACCGGCGTCAGGCCATCCGACGTGATGTGAAATACATCAATCTGCTTCATTAAGCCTGACAGTAAATAGGCAATGCCTAACCCTTTACCACTTAGATATGTATTTTGACGCATTTGTAGTCCATTCGAAAGTTTAATTTACTTAAAGAGCTTTCTTACTAGATTTAAGTTTTGAAAGCTTTATTTCCAACCCTTAGATACCGATGAGCAGCAAACAGCATACAACCTGAACAGACTTCGAGTTACTCGCAGGCTGTTCTGGTTTTATTCTGTTTGCACATTGCCATTTTCACTTTGCTCGAAAGTGGGAAAGGGTTAAGGAACAAGTGTTTTATGAGTGCGTTCCGCTCATTGAGCCTTTTTTAAACAATTTTTTTTATTTAAATTTGTTGTATCTTGTTTGTATTTACTTTTGTTGAGTTTCTAGTGGGGCAATATTCAGTTGTTACTTTTAGGTTGACTTTCTGTTGTTTAAATTGAATAAATACACACAAATAAAACTCATAAGATTTTTAATATTTGTTTGCATATTTTGCCGCTTTTTATATACGCAGGTGTTAAAATAAAAATATCAGTTTTCATTGATATACAAAAATAAATATATCGTTCGAGTTATAACTAAAACTGTAAAACCATGGATAAGTTTGTTCGCTTACTACGCTATTTTGTAAGTTACTTTTTTAAATGTATTAATGCATAAGAAATACACGTAACATTTTCCTTTAGTTGTGACGTTTTTGTTGTCTTTTGTTGTTGTTAAAATATAATAAAAACGCAACAAAACTCATTGGATTTGTATTATCTATGTTTTCCTTTTCTTTGCTATATTACAGATTAAAAACATACAATTTTCTAGTTTTCATTTATTGCAAAACAATAATTAATTGTTTGCAACATGCCAAAAACTGTACAAACCATGCTTTAGTGTGTTCGTTTCTTCCCCAAGTGCTAACCTCAAATAAGTAATTAATTAACAACTTAAATGACATTTTTGTTCGTTTCCAGCTGCCCTACTAAATTTGGTTATTCTTGTTTATTTCAGTGTGTCATTTCTGCACCAAGTTCTTCCCATCGAAATCTCGGAGAGAACGACACATGAAGTCCCACACTGGAGAGAGACCGTTTACCTGTGACGTTTGTGGAAAGACTTTTCAACGAAAAGATCACCTGCGCGCGCACTCAGTTGTTCACATGATACAGACTGACGGCAAATTTATGTGACGATTGGACAGTTGTTCACATGACTTCGTTTAACTGGCGATTGGAAATTGCTGACACGCTTTAACCACATCCGTGTATTTTTCGTTATCATTCGTAAAGTGTTGTGGATGGCAAGTCGTAGAGGCCGTAACAAACTTTTGGATTTATTTCTTTTGTATATTTATATTTGTTAAAAGATTACAAAAAGATGTTTGTATTTTTCATCATTAAACATTGAGAGAAACTGTTGTAAGTCATTTGTAATAACATAGTTCGAAACATTTATGGGATTTATTAAATGTTACGTGAAAGTCTCTCAGAAAATTCTGACATTGTCCACTAAATACGCTTAAAGGGTACATACAGTTGATTTCAATTGTCTGGGTAGAATAGCTAATTTGCGTACGTTTTGTGAAAACACAGCGCAAGTGTGTAGCATATTAACTTGCTTTTCCTATGCAATAGTGAATTTCTCGCATAATTATGGAACTCAGAAAAATACCTGTTATCAAAGCTATATCCGTACACATGTCCTATCAGTAGTGTACTCCACATCGTTGCACGTTTGTAATGAGTATAGTAATGCTGGCCAACATTCAACCCATTTATGCCTAGCGTCCAGAAAAAAGGCCTTGGCAAACAGCGTAGACCCAGATGAGACGACGCATGATGCGGCGTATCATCAGGGTCTGCGCTGTTTGCTTAAAGGAATTTCGGTAAGAAATATTCTAAATATAGAAATAAATATACTAGACATCCCTAATTTTGGAAATAAATTGATCCAATTTAGTAGGATGGGAGAGTCCACTAGGCATACATGGGTTAACATCGCTTTCATCGTTTCAGTGTGCCCTATCTGCTACAAGAGTTTTCGACCTAAGGCAGTCCTCCAGCGTCACCTGCTCACGCATACACACGAACGCCCTTACGTTTGTGACGTTTGCAACAGGAGCTTCCAGAGAAAGGACCATCTGAAACGACATTACGTCACCCATATAACGTCTCGTCTAGACAATCTTATGTGAATGCGTTGCAGAAGACAGTGGCTACACGACCGAAATGTCAGCCGCGTTTTGCGAAAACATGGCTTAATGCATATGCGCACAGACTAATCATGGAATACACTTTCTGCTTGTGTGGTATTTTTAGTTTAAAGGAAGTCTGTTAGCGAAGATCCAGTTTCGGCAGAAACTGTTGTCCCTGATAAGCCTATGCGGACTGCATCGTCTAATCAGGGACGACACTTTACGCACATGCATTAAGCCCAGTTTTTTCCAGAACGAGGCTCATATGTTTAAAGTTGTGAGTGAAATTATACTGTTTTTTTAGGCACGATAGATTGTTTCGAAAAGTTTGATTCGTCAACCACAAAACATACACAAAACAATCGTCATAAATTCGTCAGAACAAGGAAAAAGTTGTGAGACAAATGTGTTTCTTGACTGGATAAAACGCACACAGGGGGGCCATATAGGCGCGTACACGCGTTGATTACGCAAACAAATATACACATGTATGGCACGCCTGAACCACAAAAATGAGAAAAACTAAGTTTAAGTTACTTAAACTAGGTTTTTCTCTACTTAAATTCAATTTAAGTTACTTAATTCGAATTAACGCTGCTTAAAATGAATTTAAGTAGTTTTTGTGGTTCCCGCGGCGTTAACGCTAATTAAAACACCGAAAATGCATTAACGGTGCTTAATGGTAATTTTCTTACTTAAGTTGAATTAATTCAACTTAACAAGGATTTTCTCTATCAATTGTACTATTTTCAATTTAGTTGCGTTAAAATAGGTTTTTCTACTTAAAATATGTTTTTAGTTACACGAATTCAACTTTAGTAAGGAATTTTACTTAAGTTGTAAAGTCGAATTGTTTTGATTGGTCAGTTAATGATCCGGAAGACCTAAGCCAATCAGAAACGTCGTAACAAACGTAAACAGGAAAGGATATTCTTCTACCGCCATTTACAATTTTGCAATGGATCGGTTACAACGCACGCATTTACCTACAGCTGACAGTGTTCTTGAAAGAGTTTCAATAACACTCAGAGATGTACAGAGAGGCAAACAGAACGGCAACCTTGACGTTTCTGCAGCTCGCACCCAGATCGCCAGTCTTCTTACAAACTTGCAGAGACTTGAGAATGACCACACCGTCCCAGATGATTTACTGAAGAGCACCATCCAGTCAGTAGTGTTAGTCAGAGATAGTCTCCCTGATTTGACTCAACATGCTCAACACAGCAGTCATTCAGTTGATCGTTATGGTGAGTAGAATGCTAAATATAACAAACTTTTTGGCCTGTCATGCATAAAGGGGGTAAGGAGGGAGTCCCATCCCGAAATCCTGTACCTATTATTTTGCTCCTTTGAGTCCTTTCCCGATTTCCTGGATTAAATTAAATTCATTCCCAAATTCCAGATAAAGGTATAAAAAAATGTTAGGCAAATTGTTTTAAATAGATCTAAACCGCAATGCATATCTTACAGTCCCAGCCAAACTCACAGGACCTCAGGACATGACTGGTAAAAAAATTGGAGGTCCAGTAAGGTGACCACACTTACAGGACCTCCTGACCAGTATAATATTTTCTGATGCAAAACATAAATAAAGGACCGTCCAGTAAAATTTTTTAAGGTCCTGTAAAAGTTTTGATATTACAGGACCTCCTGTCCAGTAAAAATAAATTGAGTTTGGCTGGGACTGATCTTAAGTTTTTATTCACATCAAATTTTCTGTTTTTAAATTCTCACAAGAAACTTGTGTGTTTATTTTATAATTCTGATGTAAAATTTGAAAAAATTTCCAAATTCTGGATAGGAATCCAGATTCTTGATAACATTTTTCCTTAATTCCTTAAGAAATTTAACGACATTCCCAATATCCCGGAGTTAAAATTGCTTCATCCTCGAGTCCCCATGAAAAGCCTTCCCTCGCCATGGATATACTGTTTATGATATTTTCGTGCATGTTCATGTATAGTCTGTTTTCAAAGGCTGTCCAGGTAGGAATACATGGGGTCCTCTTGTATTATATATTAAAGCTGGAAAAAAACAATTTTTAACCAGGTGTTTCTCAGAAACCCCGTATTTTAATCAGTACAAACAGGTTGATCCACTCCCATTCACGTGTGGCCCGTCACGGATGAAGCCTGACTTGAAATGTTATTCTGGCACCACTATATTTCACAATATTATACCTCCCCATTTCCTGTCTTATCTAAGGCCAAAGAAAAATGATTGTTGGTTTCCCCTAACATGGACAAAAAAATCAGACCCGGCAGGCAGGAATTTTTTTTTTTTTTTTTTAATTCTTAAATGGAATGTGTAATGCTTTATTTTTTTCAATTTTTAATTTTAATTTGAAAGAAAACTGTTTAAAACATGAAAAAAATCAAAGAAATAAAATTTGTGTAAGAACTTTGCAATAAAATTTTATGAGTAGGGGGGCAATTTTGGTGGGTAGGTCGGAGGAGGGCAAACAAACTTAATTTTATTTTAGGCCTATACCAAAATTATTTTTCATGGAGGGGCAAATTCAAAGCAAAATGCATAAATCAACACAGGTATATTTTCTCTTGTATAAACTTAGTTGTTTTTAAAATAGGAATATTCACTGAAAACGTTGAGAGAATATGCAAGGCAGAAATTTTACATGAACATCTAACTATTCCCTCCCCCCCCCCCCCTTCCCCAGTTTTTTCTTTAATAGATAAAAGTGCAAAGTAACATCCATACAGGTCAAGGAAGTACAAAAATACATACAGCTTGTACAGCATAAAAGACATATTTTACAATATTGTGATATTTGTAAAATTTTGGACTTGCATGGACCTATCACAGTTCTAACATAAATTGCTATAAAAATCAAATAAAAAATTGCTGTCAAAAGTTGAGATCCTGGAGATAAAATACATTTGAGTTGTAGAAACCTTTAAATTGACTCAAGTAAGGATGCAATATTGTCGTTTCCAAAAAATGATTTAGTCCTAAATTCAAGTTTTGTTTGCTATCAAGTATTAACTTGATTTTAACATCAATTTATCAAAATGTGCAAAATTTCCTGAATTGGTCCCCCCCCCCCCTGGAATATTCTTATACCTTCCAATGTGTGATCATTTATATGAAATTAAGCTATTTCCCGGGTCTTAAACTTCTCAAAAATTTTCTCCTACCTTTACTCCTGACTTAAGTTTTATGGAACTATCATTGATCATGTTTATTCTTCACTAATTCATTTATAAATTGAGTCTGATACCATATGATGGTAGTCGAGGGTGTTAAAACACTGTCTTTGCATAAATGTTTTTATTTTTTTTAATACGAATATGAATTTTCTATTTAAATTTATTTTATTTCATTAAAGGGATTGTCAGAAACTTCAAAGTCATTAATATTTGAATAAGTTTCTTCAACATTGTTGGCAACTATTAAAGGTCATGAAACTCACTGTATAAAAGCAATTTTGATTAAGATTCTATTTTCATTCAAAGGATTCCTTTAGGATTCCATTACAAAAAAAAACAACAACATGTGACTATGATTATCAAAAGCTCTCATGCAGGAAAATTACAAGCAGTGTTAACCCATAACCATATTACAGCATCTTTTAGCTGTTTTTTTTCACACAAGGACTTGTTGGATGACTTGTGGAGACCACTATTTTTTGAAATTCCCTGTTTTTCTCTTGGATGGAGTGTGGTCTCTATGTAACTGATCCCATATAATATCTTTCCACTTGCATACTAACATAATATATATCTGTTTAATCATTTTATCGAAGCGTTATGGCTTAAGTGATGTTATTGACTAAATTTTGACAAAACTAAAACACCCAAAAAATAAAATTGCTACTTACCAACTGACATCTTGAATTCAGGATAATTATGATCAAGCAATTGAGTGGTGGTTTATTTATAAGAAAAAGATGAAGACATACTATGACTTAGCTTGTGGAATGTCATATGGCCTTCTTTTTAAGAAAACAACCCATGTGTAATCAAGGGGTACCCTTCAATTAACTAGACAATTACCAATACTGTTAAAACAACAACAAAATGTTGGTTGTTTTTAAAAAGGGAACTGAAATAACAAATACAGGATATGAAAGACAATTAACGAGCAATCACTGATCCTCATGACATTTTTAATACTGTATTATGGATTCGTTTGTTAACATTGCAATATTTACACACTCATAAAAAAATATAAATTGTTAACTGCTGCACTAAAACAACAATTAAATTCTTAATAGGTTTATTTTGAATCTCATCAAACAATATAGGATAATATTTCGGAAGAACGAATGACATTTAACAAATGCATACATTAGTTCTTTTAATTAATATCTAAACTGGGAATATATACGGAATATATGTCTCTGTCTAAACTATTTATTTCTAAAGGGGAAAAATCAGAACACTTAAGTTAGATATGTTTCTAAATAATATGTTAACAGTACATTTTTTTCTTTTTTTACATTTAAAATTATTTTAAAAGACAATAGTGCACTCAGACTTAAAATATCACCT
Organism: Dreissena polymorpha; assembly: GCF_020536995.1. Taxonomy (NCBI): domain Eukaryota; kingdom Metazoa; phylum Mollusca; class Bivalvia; order Myida; family Dreissenidae; genus Dreissena; species Dreissena polymorpha. Next base: position 201,699,687 of record NC_068355.1, read on the forward strand.
GGGTAATTTCTGATATGTGTACTTTTTGGGATTGTTTACTTATAAGTTCACTGCCAATACTGAGATACTGGAGACTGTTTTTTTTCCATTTAAATACTAAAATCAAAGCCAAAATTTACATGTATAGAATATAATTAAGTTGGATTCGGTGACACGATATAATCTTTAATTTCTACCTGGGACATATAATATAGTCCCAGTTTCTACATACAAGCTGGTATGACTACTCGTATACAAGACAAGTTATTACTACAGGTAAATGCGATATGACCCGGAAATATATAGACGGGCGGATCGTTTTTGATGTTTATTGCATAGTTACTGACTGTCAGCAAAATTTGATGATGAAAGGGTGTTTTGAATGTTATTCCAGACTAAAACAAATTTTAGCTGACTTAAGATTCTAATCCAAATTTATAATATCTGTATTTTTTGCTCGTACCACATGGCAATCTTTTTCTTCCGACCTCGGGCCTGAATTTATTAACAAACCTGACAACCAATCAAAACGCTTGTTTCATATGCTTATTTTCGGACGCGAGTTTTGACTTAACGATAATTAATAATTCAACTTAAGTAAAAATTTTATTACTTAAGTAATAATTAAATACAATTAACGATGCGAAAGCACTTAAATTAATTTTAAGCATTGTTAAATGCAAATTAAGTAACTTAACGGTAATTAAAATCAATTTTTGTTGTTCGGGCGCACTTAACGAGTTAAACTAAGTTTTTCTCTGCTTAATTCATTTTTCTCACATAAATAGAAAATAACTCTTCTTAACTACTTAATGCATTTAGTAGCGTTAATTCGAATTAAGTTACTTAAATTGAGTTTAAGTAGTGAAAAACTAAGTTTAAGTTACTTAAACTTAGTTTTTCTCTTTTTTGTGGTTCAGGCGTGCCATACACATGCATCTTAACTTATTAATTCATTCACTGCTTTATAAGCCAAAATTGTAGACATTTTATACGTATTAAGATCGTGGACATTCTGGCTCTATTACAAATTTATTATTACCAATTATTAAAGTTTAATTTATTGTATACGACTCATTACGGCAATAATATATACGAAAGGTGCAACTTCAAGTGTCTGTCAAAATTACGTTTGTGATATTATCTTGGATTTTTTGGAGAATTGTATAGTATGACTTTGTATTTTATTGAACAGTATTTAATTTATATATTTCATTCGGTTTTGTCTGTTTTCCTTTGTAATAAATTGATTGAATACTTTATTTTTTATTTCAGTGTGCTCATTTTGCGGTAAGGATTTCCCGAGTCGCTACAAGTTGGAGACCCACATCCGGGTACACACGGGGGAGCGGCCGTTTGAATGCAGTATGTGCCACAAACGATTCACGCAGAAGAGTCACCTGAAGTCGCATATGATTTGTCATTACAGAGTTGAGGGACTTGGGACAAAACCATGAATCTGAAGTCGCATATGATTTGTCATTACAGAGTTGAGGGACTTGGGACAAAACCATGAATCTGAAGTCGCATATGATTTGTCATTACAGAGTTGAGGGACTTGGGACAAAACCATGAATCTGAAGTCGCATATGATTTGTCATTACAGAGTTGAGGGACTTGGGACAAAACCATGAATCTGAAGTCGCATATGATTTGTCATTACAGAGTTGAGGGACCTGTAACAAAACCATAAATAAGAGCGTTTTGGCAGTAACCGAATACGAAATTATGTGACTATTTGATATATTAAGTGTGATTAACCCATTTATGCCTAGCGTCTAGAAAAAAAGGCCTCGGCAAAGAGCGTAGACCCAGATGAGACGGCGTCTCATCAGGGTCTGTGCTGATTGCTTAAAGGAATTTCTGTAAGAAATATTCTAAATATAGAAATAAATATACTAGATATCCATAATTTTGGAAAAAAATTGATCCAATTTAGAAGGATGGTAGAGTCCACTAGGAATACATGGGTTAAATAAATCACAATGCCATTGACAGTTATCTAACTTAAACACTCAACATGGATATGATTATAATTGTATTCTAACCCATGCAGTGTTGTTCATTTTTTTCGTTTTGCAGGAAGTTGTTCGCTTCATGTAAGCGTTGTACATTATCTTTCGTTTATAATAAATGTATAATGAATGTCCTTATTTCTTTCTGCGGTATAAACGATACAGTGAAAGTAATGATTGGTTTCCGAACGTTTACTATGACGGAAAGGGGATGACAAAAAGATCAATGCTTATTCCCGTATTTTGCTTAGAAGAGACTTTATTTAAACGAAAAATGTCATAAAAGCGGAACGTGTCGTCCCTGATTAGCATGTGCGGACTGCACAGGCTAATCTGGGACGACACTTTACGCACATGAATTTTGCCCAGTTTTCTCAGAACGCGACTCAAATAAACGGATGTAGCGACCAAAACTTTTTCTGACTAAGCTCAATGTCACAAACGTACAAGTAAATATTCAATTTTGAACATTGGTAGCGCTTCTGATTGCATAGTTTGCATTTCGAAAGCTACAATCGATATTTTATGCGATAACTTCAATAAATTGTTGAAACAAAATACACCTTCCTTAAATGCATATACTCCATTTGACATACAAATATCATCCAAATGTTTATTTAACTATTATTGTAAAGCGATGGCCTCTATAACTGCTCATAACCTCCGATTGCTGGCTCTGACCGATGTATAATTCCTGCAGTGTCTAAACTGCAGCTCATATTTTATAGCTTCTAGAACTTTAAACAATATTGATTTCGAAAGGTTGTAGTAACTATCCCCTCATTCGAAGAAGCATTGGAATATTGGTAGGCATCTGTCTGTTGTTCGGACCGTATACCATTCGTTTCCGCGCGAAATGTGGAGGTCACCTGGACTATAACCTTTCATATTGGTAATATGATAACTTGGGAGAAAGCCTATCGAATTTGAGATCAACCAGTAAAGGTCGAAGTCATATTGGGTTTTAACAAGAAATTTAATGGGTACACAATTCATTTTAAGTACCGTAAATACACATGAAACCACCCTTAAGCACACCTCAGTTATGATAACAGACTATGAACATTGAACACTGCAATTCCTTAAGGATAGATTATGGTACTGGCTGCAGTAGAATGAGTAAAAGCGTTAACCTCTTATTCTCTTCTTCACGGTGTTTATAGTGTTTACAAAAACATGTTCACTGATTTCTTTGAACCATGTATTGATTTGTATGCTTGCTGATCAGTTACATTATGATGCACCAGGCAGTTACTCAAATCCCCACTCGCAGTAATACAATAATTCCCCCCGCAGTTGCATAATAATACCCCGCAGTCTCATTTTTTGCACCCGGCAGTTTCATTATAATGCGCCCCGCAGTTACTCAATATTCCCCCAGCAGTTACACGATAATGCCCCCGCAGTTACATCATAATGCCCCAGCAGTTACATTATAATGCCCCTCGCAGGTACATTATAATGCCCCCGCAGTTACATTATAATGCCCCCATAGTAACATTATAATGTTCCCGATGTTACGCAATAATGCCCCGCAGTTACATTATAATGCCCCCGCAGTTACATTATAATGCCAATCGCAGTTAGATTATAATGCCCCGAAGTTACACTATAATGCCCCCGCAGTTAAACTATAATTACCCCGCAGTTACATTATAATGCCCCGCAGTTACATAATAATACTCCCACAGTTACACTATAATGCCCCCCGAAGTTACACTATAATGTCCACGCAGTTACATTATAATGCCCCCGCAGTAACTTAATGATTCCTCACAGGTACACAATAATGGACCCTGCAGTTACATAATTATGCCCCCGAAGTTGAATTACAATGCCTCCATAGTAATCATGGTTACCGTATATTTCAGATAACTGCCCCCGCAGTAACATAATGATTCCTCACAGGTACACAATAATGGACCCCGCAGTAACATAATTATGCCCCCGAAGTTGAATTACAATGCCCCCATAGTACTTCTGTAACAATCATGGTAACAGTATATTTCAGATAACTGTATCATATGCGGCAAGGAGTTCCCAACCATGTCAGTTCTTGTGTAATCAATATTGCTCCATTAATTCACAGAGCTGTTTCATTATAATGCCCCCACAGAACTTACGCTACCAACATTGCTTCCCTGTATTTCAGAGAGCTGTTCCATATGCGGCAAGGAGTTCCCAACTTCGTCAAAACTGAAGACGCATATGCGCATCCACACCGGGGAACAGCCCTACGAGTGCCCGGTGTGCCACCGGAAGTTCAACCAGAAAGGCAACATGCGCGCGCACATGATCGGTCACTTTTGCGACCCATTGTAGTCAAGACTGAGAAGCAGTACAATAGGAAACATGGTATGCGTTACCATGGCAACAGATTGTGCCCTCGATCGAGAGATTGGAAGGAGGAATCGGCTAGATCTTGATACACCAAAGCACTATGATCATGATATTCCTGATAAGTTTTACATTGGACTTCTTTTAGGACCTACTGTAAAAGTAGACTATTAATGATGGTTTTCTTTCGTGAAATGTTGCATGCACATAATTGGTCAATCAAAGATATTTTGGCAGGCCTACCGAAAGAACGTAATGTTTTTCTTGTTTATATCCGAAAATGAGGTCGGATCTATATCCGTTAAGGAACAAAAAAGTGTACTTGATTTGGTAGCCATATTTAAAAGAACAGACAATAGTTATTGTTTTAAGAATTGTTTTTTTTTTCAAAACTGTATAGTTTAAAAAAAATGGACTATTAATAAAACACAGGGCCGTTGCTTTGCCTTTTGTGAACCATGTCATTTGGCAGCGCACATGGACTTTCACCCATTTATGCCTTACGTCTAGAAAAAAAGGCATTGGCAAACAGCGTAGACCAAGATGAGACGCCGCATGATGCGGCGTCTCATCAGGGTCTGCGCTGTTTGCTTAAAGGAATTTCTGTAATACAAATTCCAAATATAAAAATACATACTAAACAATTTAGAAGGATGATCCAATGTAGAAGGATTGGAGAGTCCACTAGGCATAAATGGGTTAACTGTTGAGAAAACGACTCCCAAATTGGATAATGTGATTGATGCTACCCGATCAGTGTATCTTTGTAATTTTGTAAATAGATTTTCACTGCCATTCTAAACTAACATCCGCACAATGTTTATTGACGTCTGCAACAGAACTGAGAAGTAAAGACGTTACAGGGCTTTTTTTCCTTCTTTGGGACCCGCCGAAAATCGGCCCTTTCCCCTCAGATTTTTTTTCCCCTCAGCAGGTAAATTTTCCCCCAGACTTCATATTTTTCCCCTAAAAAAAAAAAAAAAATTTTTTTTTTTTTTTTTTAAACTTTAAATACATAAGTTAACCTGATCCAGTGTAGAAAATATAACATATTGCATAATTAAATTATCTGTTGCCTTGATTTTGTTTTAAAAACAGCAAAATATGTTGAATTGATTATTTAAGACTTTCCTTATTTTCCCCAAAATCCGGCGTTTCGCGTGATTTTTTCCCCCCAAAACCGACATTTTGCGCGATTTTTTCCCCTCAAAAAAGGCCAGGCCCTTTCCCCAAAATCAGATAAAAACCCCTGCGTTAGAGAAATTAAAAGGTATGCATTATTCTCTGCTTCGTTACGTTATATCGAAAAAATGTAGCGAGTTAAGTTCATAAATTGTTCATGATTACTCGAAACGCTGCTGTAACCTTTATCCGGAGACGTTCTCTAACAACGTAAAGCATTCAATCTAGCGGCCATGTTGCTCGTGATTTTCATCAGGAATTTTTTTATCATCGCACTGCAAATATTATATAAGTTTTTCCCCTTTTCATCTAAGACACTTTACCATTATGGCACAAGAAAAAACAAGGATCACGTGTTTTTGGAATGCAACGTTATATAGTAGACCTCAATAAAACTTTCTCATGCCTCTCTGGTTATTTGTGTTCACCATATTTATGCCCCCCTTCGAAGAAGAGGGGGTATATTGCTTTGCTCATGTCGGTCGGTCTGTCGGTCGGTCCGTCCACCAGGTGGTTGTCAGACGATAACTCAAGAACGCTTGGGCCTAGGATCATGAAACTTCATAGGTACATTGATCATGACTCGCAGATGACCCCTATTGATTTTGAGGTCACTAGGTCAAAGGTCAAGGTCACGGTGACCAGAAATAGTAAAATGTTTTTTTAATGATAACTCAAGAACGCATACGCCTAGGATCATGAAACTTCATGGGTAGATTGATCATGACTTGCAGATGACCCCTATTGATTTTGAGGTCACTAGGTCAAAAGTCAAGGTCACGGTGACCCGAAAAAGTAAAATGGTTTCCGGATGATAACTCAAGAACGCATACGCCTAGGATCATGAAACTTCATGGGTAGATTGATCATGACTCGCAGATGACCCCTATTGATTTTGAGGTCACTAGGTCAAAGGTCAAGGTCACAGTGACAAAAATCGTATTCACACAATGGCTGCCACTACAACGGACAGCCCATATGGGGGGGCATGCATGTTTTACAAACAGCCCTTGTTTACATATGTCAAATAAGACATACAATGCTGTGCCTATATATAAGTTGACGCTATATGTGGTACTATAACAAAATGATGTATAATATAATGTGACAAATTAATATGTGTCGTGTTATGAGAAAACTGGGCATAATGCATGTGCGTAAAGTGTCGTCCCAGATTAGCTTGTGCAGTCCGCACAGGTTGATCAGGAACGACACTTTCCGCCTTAATTGGATTTTTGCCAAGAAGATACTTCATTTAAACGAAAAATGTCATAAAAGCGGAAAGTGTCGTCCCTGATTAGCCTGTGCGGACTGCGCGGGCTAATATGGGACGAAACTTTACGCACATGCATTAAGCCCAGTTTTCTCAGAACGCGGCCCATATAATGAAATGTCATTCCATTAGGTATTTACGAATCACACCTTCGGTTCTGCCTAAAAACACACACATTTTATAATTTCAGAGCCGTGTCTCTTTTGCGGCAAGATGTTCCCCTCGGCGGCGAAACTCGAGCGGCATATTCGCGTCCACACGGGCGAGAGGCCCTACGAGTGTTCCGTGTGTCACAAGCGGTTCTCGCAGAAAGAACACCTGAAGACGCACAGCTTAGTCCACGTGGCGGGAGGCTGGATGTAAGCAGCAATTTTGTGTGCGTGATAACGATAACTGATGACGTCATTAAAAGAAAACCACCAATGGTACACTTGTCGGCTGGCTGGCTGCGAGCAGCCGTTTTTTGCGTGATGAAGTTGCATGATGACGTCATTCATGACTAATGTTCTTACACGTCCAAATTGGTCCTCACATAAGAGGATTTAAAAACACTCATTGGTGCACATGACGACAGGCTGACTGTGAGCAACAATTGTGTGAAAGTGATTACGTTGAATGATGACATCATTTCGTGTGCTACAACTGATTCTCGCAGAAAGAGCACTTACACACGCGTACACTGGTCCACGTAACGGTCGGCTGAGTGTTAGCAACCATTGTTTTTGCGTGATGACGTTGCATGATGACGTCATACATGTCTATCTTTATTAATGCGTCATACGAAAATAAAAATAACAAGCACGGCGTTGTGCGCGTTCTAAAGATACTTGACGTAGAGTATTTGCATTGGAAATGTATTACATTTCATTATTATTAAGATTTTCATTTTGAAGTGATATGCCCGTTTTATTACCAGAATAAAACTAATAATACTAAAAGTGCCGTTGTGTTTATAGTTATTCCGCAATCGGTATTATAATCAATGTGTTTTAACGTAACGTGTGTTTACTGTGTACGATCTATTAAAGCGAGATTATACGATTTTTTATATGTGTAAAAGTGTATTATCTCGCTTTAAGGCGGTTGTGATTTTAGAGTGCCGATACTTTCTTCATGCAACGGCTGTCCGATAACGTTCGTCATTCTACTAGGTATTCATGTTTTGTAATTTAAAGTTCCGTAACCAAAACAAGAACGCAGAATCATAGTTTTTATGGCTAAGGTTACGTAGACATTGAACACTGTGAGATATCCACTTGACGTCAGGTTTCATTAGTATTTGTTCAAAATGCAAATACTTCGTAATAAGAAAGTGAACAGCACGGGCAGTTTGTTTACTTTGTAATATCTTCTTATATGCATACGATTTAAGACACAGTCCTATCACTTGTCAATATATTATAATATTTACCAAATTGTAATATATATAGGATCTGGCCCGAGTTGTCATATCATAGCATATTTTATTAAACTCGTCCAGGAAATTCGTAAGTAAGCTCGCCAATGGCTTGCTTACCAACACAATTCCTGAACTCGAGTGTCAGATCTTTTTATCACATGCTTTTAAATGAGCAAACTTAATAAATATTTACGCAAACATAATGATAAATCCCGAATGTTGTTTACATTTCGTGATGCAATTTGACGATGCAACGTCATTTCAGCAAAATAACAAAATGCGATTGGTCAATAAACGCAAACTAAGCCGCTTAAAAAGTATATAAAACATGTTTAAGATATGTAGGATCTGGCAGCCGCTTTAAAAGTATATAAAACATGTTTAAGATATGTAGGATCTGGCACGAGTTGTCATATCATACCGAGCTTACTAACGAATTTCATGGACGAGTGTAATAAAATTAATAAATAATCGACGGGTAACCGTTGGTTATTGCGGTAATAACCAACGGTATGGAGTTCCGATGCGTAGGAATTAAACCACGAGGGCGTAGCCCGAGTGGTTTGATAACAAGCATCGGAACGACATACCGTTGGTTATTACCGCAATAACCAACGGTTACCCGTCGATTATTTCGATTCTAACACGATTTCATTAATAAATTATCCGCGATTTAAAGGTTATAAATGAGAATTATATTATCCGAACGTACTCCACTTTTCCGCGAAAACGTGACGTCATCACAACATTTAAAATCAAATGACGTCTTCATTTATAAACAGTGCGCGGACTATCAAAGTGACGTCACTTTAAACAACCGTTGGTATATCGGGGAAATAACATACGGTAGTTTTCCTTCTTTGTATATAGAAAACAAGTCACGTGCCGTGGTAGAATTGAGAAATAATCGACGCGTAACCGTTGGTTATTCCGGTAATAACCAACGGCATGGAGTTCCGATGCGTAGGAATTAAACCACGAGGGCGTAGCCCGAGTGGTTTGATATCAAGCATCGGAACGACATACCGTTGGTTATTACCGCAATAACCAACGGTTACCCGTCGATTATTTCGATTCTAACACGATTTCATTAATAAGTTACCAGCGATTTAAAGGTTATAAATGAGAATTATATTAACCGAACGTCCTCCACTTTTCCGCGAAAACGCGACGTCACCACAACAATGAAAATCAAATGACGTCGTCTTCATTCATAAACAGTGCGCGGACAATCAAAAGTGACGTCATACTAACAACCGTTGGTATATTGGGGTAAAAACCCACGGTAGATTTCCTTCTTTGTATATAGAAAACAAGTCACGTGCCGTGGTAGAATATGGTATAAAAAATGACAACGAGTGTCATATCTTTTTATCACATGCTTTGAAATGAGCAAATTAAATTAATATTTACGCAAACATTATAATAAATCCCGAATGTTGTTTACATTTCATGACGTCATTTGAGGTTGCAACGTCATTTCAGCAAAATAACAAAATGCGATTGGTCAATCAAAAATAAGCCAATGAAAACGCTTAAAAAGTATATTACACATGTGTTTGATAAAGATATTCGTAATGGTTATATTACATGGAAAACAGGGTAAGTAATGATGTTTAGTTGTCACGGAGTATACTTTTCAGAACGATGTATAGTTTGTGAAGTGGCATTGGGTCTGAAATGTATATCTTTAGAGCTCTGTATAGTTTTTGAAGTGATATTGAGTATGAACTATATATCTTCAGAACCCCGTTTACCGGTTGTTTTGTGTAGTGATATCGGGTTTTAAGGTTGTATTTCTGGAAACCTGTATAGTTTGTGTAGTGATATTGAGTGTGAAGTATATATTTTCACAACTCTGTTTAGTTTGTGTAGTGATATTGAGTGTGAAGTAAATATTTTAGAACCCTGTTTATTTTGTGTAGTGATATTTAGTGTGAAGTTTATATTTTAGAATCCTGTATTATTTCTGTTGTGATATTAAGTGTGAAGTATATATTTTCAGAACCCTGTATGATTTGTGGACGGATGCTAGTAGGATCGACAAGTATTATTATTATTTGTGTAGTGCTATTACGTGTGAAGAATATATATTTTCAGAACCCTGTTTAGTTTGTGTAGTGATATTAAGTGTGAAGTATATATTTTAGAATCCTGTATTATTTCTGTTGTGATATTAAGTGTGAAGTATATATTTTCAGAACCCTGTATGATTTGTGGACGGATGCTAGTAGGATCGACAAGTAAATTGGAGCGCCATATGAGGACACACACGGGGGAAAAACCGTTCCAGTGCCTCACCTGCGGGAAATGCTTCTCACAGAAAAACTCCTTGACTCGACACATGCGCAGTCACGAGACACATAACCATGGGACTATGAAACGCGACTGACGAAAGCTCTGATATGCTCATCTGAGCACGACGTGCTTACGGTGAGATATTGTGATCTCTCAATGCCCGGCGTCTTGCAGATTGCATCTTGATGGAGCATGGTCATACTATTTATCTGGCCAATATCTAGGCCGAGTTCAAATTTAGGTCACATAAATGAAAAAAACCTAGGCACCTAGGTCGAATGCTTGTATTTTTGCCATTTAGAGGCCACATTTATGACAATTCATATAAAATTGTTTAAGTATTTATATTTACATATTCTACACAGATTTCTAATATGTGTAAAATGCGTCCAAGAACTAAGTCTTTCGTCGAATCGCAGAAAAACCTTACAGAATTACAAATTTTGATGCAATATTTATGACTCAATATTGCTGAAAAAACGTCATCTTTACAATATCTAGGTTGAGTTCGAATCTCTGTCACGTACGTTTAAAAACTAGGTCACCACATCATATCTTAGAAAAACCTTGTTACCACTAGAAAAAACATGTGACTCTTGATTACACATAGACTGATTATCTGGTACCTGTCAATCTTGTCAATCATGATATGTTTATGGTTAGTTTGAATCTGTGTCGAGTGCGTCTAAAAGATAAGTCACTAGGCCAAATCTTACCTTTGTAGAAAAACCTTACCACTGCAGAGGCCACATTTTCGGCTAAATATTAATGAAATTCAGCTACTAGTAGTTTATCGTGGCAATATCTTAGTTTTAAACTTGGTCACATGCGTAAAAAACTAGGTCGCTATTTTAAATCTTATAAAACATAGTAACACCATTTTTGTCTCATCCCGCTGAATCATGGTTTGAATGATTGTCTTTGCATCATCAAGAACGAGGACAAATCTGGGTCACTTGCATCATTAAAATAAAGCCCGTATTTAAATCGTAAAGGAAAAACTTGTAACCACTCTACAATCCATGTTTTTTCTCAATCTTGATGAATCTTTTTAAAACTTCCAACTTTAAGTATATGTCACGTGCGTGAAAAAAAATCCGGGCACCACGCCAAATCTTAGAAAACTGTGATACATCTCGAGAGAAAAAACGTTAACTCAATATTGAGAAATATTTATCAGAATGTTTATCTTGACAATATCTAGGCCGAGTTTAAATCTGGGTCATAGGCGTCAAAAAACTAGTTCACTTGATTCAATCTAAGAAAAAACATTGTTTCAACTCTAGGAGTAGCATGGATGAATAATTATAGGTGGAACCTTTTTTAGAATATTTACGTTGACAAAATCAAGTTTAAATCTGTCTTATGTGTGATTGAAAACTAGATCATCCGGTCAAGTCGTCCACAATTAATGGCCGTAAACTCTGGTGAGCGCTTAGGAGCCATTATGGTCCACTGGTTATTGAGTGTTTTAGAGAAATGATCATTTTCTAAGGTCGACTATTACTTGTTGTGCAACAATTCGTATCCTATAAATTGATGTATATAAAAGGATTCCGGTAATCAAACTTCTTTCTTTTCTTTTTGGTTACTTTCACGCCACTTTTATATTTCCTATTGCAAGGTTTCTGTGTTACTTCTAAGCTCAACTGAGCTTAGAAAGTCTTGTGTCGTCATTATTAGGATTGTTACCACTTTAGAAGCAACATGTATGACTAATTCTTGATGAAACATGTTAAGAATGTTGATATATATTGACACCATGATGGCCATGTTCGAATCATGGTCAAGTTGGGTCAAGAACTAGATCACCCGGTCAAGTCCGCGACAATCGGTATTCTTTGAACTCACGTAAGCACTTTACAATATGTATATTTTTATATAATAATAAAACAATAACAATAATAACAATTATAAATACAATAAACAATATAAAAAAATCACATTTTAAAATTAAACCTTTGTTTGACATACCTCATTTAATGATAACAACTACCGGACGTGAAGTTTTATGGAGTTGACATTTGGCAAAGATTAAAATGTTTATAGACAAAAAATGTAATCAGTTTAGTAAATACTAATTAGTCCCCTATCGGTGAAACCAGAGAGGTACTTATGGTTTGCACTCTGTGTGTCTGTCAGTCTGTCACACTTTTCTGGATCCTGCGATAACTTTAAAGGTTCTTCATATTTTTTCATGAATCTTGAAACATGGACAGATTGCAATATGGAGAATCATTTTGTTCCTACGTCAAAAATTCTGGTTGCTATGGCAACAAATAGACTAGAAATATTGCTGAAAATGGTGGATGCTGCGATAACTTTAAAAGTTCTTCATATTTCTTTCATGAAACTTGAAACATGGATAGATGGCAATATGGAGATTATGCACGTCATTTCATTTTGTTCCTACTGTAAGAATTCTGATTGCTATGGCAACAAATAAACTACAAATATTGCTGAAAATGGTGGATCCTGCGTAGGTTAGGGACTTTAATTGCTTGGCAATAGTCTTGTTGTTCTTGTTGCAACAGGCCGTTACGCCTGCAAGGTAGACAAACAACAAAAACATACTGAAATCTGTATGTTAAATACCCATGGACTGATTGTTATTGTTTCAAAATGCAGTTTCACTTGCAAGGTCTGCAGCAAGAAAGTGCCGCCCCACCGTCGCACCTGAACAATCACATGCAGCAAGATAGTGCCGCCCAATCGCACCTGAACAATCACATTCAGTAAGATAGTGCCGTCCCCTCACACCTGAACATTCACATGTAGTAATTAAGCGCCGCCCCGCCCCCTCGCACCTGAACATTCACATGCAATAAGATAGTGCCCCCCTCACACATGAACATTCACATGCAGTAATTAAGCGCCGCCCCGCCCCGCCCCCTCGCACCTGAACATTCACATGCAGTAATTAAGCGCCGCCCCGCCCCGCCCCATCGCACCTGAACATTCACATGCAGTGAGATAGTGCCCCCCCCCCCTCACAGCTGAACATTCACATGCAGTAAGATAGTGCCGTCCCCTCACACCTGAACATTCACATGCAGTAATTAAGCGCCGCCCCGCTCCCCTCACATCTGAATATTCACATGCAGTAAGATAGTGCCCCACCCCCCCACCCCTCACACCTGAACATTCACATGCAGTTAGAATTTAGAAAGTGCCGACCCCCTCGCAGCGGAACAATCACATGCTCTGTTCCTGTTTAAACACTTGCAAGGTCTGCAATAAGTTGGTAGCGTCCCCCTCTCACCAGAACATCCACAAACTGTGTGTTTGATTCAACAGGTCGTTACACTTGCAAGGTCTACAGAAAAATATATGCATATTTAATACTCGTTGTTCTTGCTTCAACAGGTCGTCACAAGTGCAAGGTCTGCAGCAAGATTGTACCGTCCCCCTCACACCTGAACATTCACATGCGGGTCCATACCGGAGAGAGGCCGTACGAATGTCACGTGTGTGGCAGCAGATTCAACCAAAAGAGCAACATGATGTCACATATAAGATCGAAGCATAAGCAGTGACGTAAAACATATGTAATTAAAGCATAGACAGGGACATAACGTATGTGGCTGGCGCCTGTTTTTATCCCATATTTATTAAAGCATAGGCAGTGACATATTCCGTCTTACTTACGTCCGTATAAAGAAGACATTCCATATACGATAAAAGCATAGGCAGTGACATATTCCATATGGCTGTAGCCTAATATAAGACTTCTTTGAAATTAGAATCATCCCGTATGAGATTAAAGTATAGGCAGTGACATAATGTATATGGCTGACGCCAGTTTGAAGACCTTTTTGACCACAGCAAGCTGTTTCATACAGCTATATTGAATATATTACGACAGTCCAGTGGCAAAATACAAATGGCTGACGCCTGTTTATAGAAGACGTCTTTGACCGCAGCAAGCCGTTTCATACAGTAATTCTGTTTAGAATCAGACGTTACGACACTGACCGTGACCAACCAGTTTTATGGACTTAATCGGGCAAATCGTTTAAGGAAACTGTATACCATAAATACCAGATCAAAGCATAGTTAGTGGCATAACAAATAAGATACTTTATGAAGGAATGTATTCAAACGACATAAAGTTGACCAACTAATGGAAACAATGTTAAGTTTTATGAAAAGTAATGCTTCGTAGTGTAAACATATAGCTTAACGCTGTGAAATAAAATTGTCTCAAGGAGAAAGTTTACATACAGTTAATGCATGTTAACCAATTTTATAAAAACACATACACTAACATCATCGTTGATATGTAGTATTGCATAAATATGTTCTTCTTGAAAGAACCCTTTTGCCATGACTAATAAAGGCTATATAAGGGTTTCGTGTATCTTCAGACCCAGGGGAGCGGACTGTTGAATGCCCAGTGTGCGGAAAGTTGTTCAAGAACAACTGGTTTCTCAACCGTCACATACGCGTACATACAGGGGAAAAACCTTACGAGTGTGTTGTATGCCACAAACGGTTCAACCAGAAAGGCAGCATGAAGTCTCACTGCCTCGCTGTTCATCCTGAGATCTATGGTTTGGACCAAACATAACCTCAAAGTCCTGCTCAGCATTCGACCTCTCTATAATTAACCTGAGCCGAGCCCTCGGATTAACGGGGTTTAATGCATGCGCGCAAAGTGTCGTCCCAGATTAGCCTGTGCGGTCCACAAATGCTTATGAGGGTTTTAAAGGAATATCTCTTAAACAAAGAAAATCCAGTCTGGTCGGAAAGAATCGTACACGATACCTCTGCGGTCCGCTAGGGCTTGACAGGTACGACAGTTTTCGCTTTGTGGAATATTTTGTTTAAAGGAATATATCTTCTAAATCAAGTCTGGTCGGAAAAAGTCGTCCCTGTTTAGCCTTTAAGAACTACACTGGCTAATCTAGGGCGACACTTAACTCACATGCATAAAATCCAGTATTTTTACATAATGATTCAAGTATTTACTAAAATGTAAGAGCTTAAAGATCAACAGAAATGGTAAACTTTAAACTTGGATGGTTGTAAGGCCGCTCGTGTTACATTGAATATGCTTTGCAGGGGCAAAATAACCGTTTACGCTTTGAAATAAAATGTGCGCAATCAGACCTTCTTTTTTGTAATCTGAAGATAATATAATATATAATCTAAAGATCTGCCATCCGTCTATTCATTCAATCAGTCAGTGCGAACAATTGCTATTTTTCAAGAAGATATTTGGATGAAACTGGTTTTCATCGACCTTTTGCTCGTTTGTTTAGTGCCCTAAAAGTAAAAGCTTTAAGTCATACGAATTAACACACCTTTATAGTGCAATAATTCCAGAAGTATTACGTGAAAGCGTCTCTCGAAACAAGATCACTTGTGAAATAGAGCGAGGTCAGTTACGAACCCATGGTCACGAGTTTAATACTCTTTATAAAGGACCACAACCTGATGTCACATGCTAAATATAAATGCTGTGGTTTCAGAGAATCTTTGTTTTAACCCTTTCAGTGCTGGAACCGAATTTTTAAGGCCTTTGCAAACAGTTTGGATCCAGATGAGACGCCACAGAACGTGGTGTCTCATCAAGATCCAAACTGTTTGCTATTCTGATAGTATTCTTTGAAAAAAAATCGAAGAAAATGCTATTTTTAGAAATTCAGCAGACGACATTTTAGCAGACGACAAATTTCCCAGCATGCAAAGAGTTAAGTTTGTTTGCTCTATAATAAAAGATAAAGCATTTTATCCCCACACCTCCATGAACAATGGTATGTGGCCATGTTTTACCCTTAAACGCATGATTTAAACAAAGGAAGTAAAGGACCACTAAACAATGTTTTTTACACAAACCTCGACCACCAGGAGGCTGGGCAGTTTTCCATTTATGGTTATAGTTTAACATGTTTAATATTCAACTTAATATTGTTCCCAATCATCATGAAACTTGATCAGAACATTTGTTCTAATGATATCTTTTCGGATTTCCCCTTTTGAAGAAAAGGGGGCATATAGTTTTCGCACTGTCCGTCTGTCAGCCTGTCAGTCTGTCTGTCTGTCTGTCTGTCTGTCTGTCTGTCACACTTTTCATGTCCGCTCTCTATTTCAAATACATTTCATCCGATCTTTACCAAACTTGGTCAGAAGTTGCATCTAGACAATATCTAGGTGAAGTTCGAATATGGGTCATGCCGGGTCAAAAACTAGGTCACGGGGTCACTTACTGCATTTCAAGTATTGAGCATGGTAAAATGTTCATACGTTCTATCAAAGCGTTTATAGGGGGCATGTGTCATCCTATGGGGACAGCTGTTGTTTCAACTCATCTTGCAAATATGTTAAACGTTTGATAAGTTACAACAAAATGGTATGCATTTTCAAACACAAGAACAATTCAAATCATACGGTTTAATTTAAACATTGGATCTGCAAACATAAAGGTAATATAAACGAGTATTTGCGCAAACAGTTAATGGGAACAATAAATGGCGATGTTCATAAGTACTAAACCTTTCGGCACAAGAACGGCATTATAATGTGTGCGGTTCTGTCTGATTAATTTATATCTTCATTCGGGTCAAGAGATTTGATAACATATACTAAAAGGGCTCCTCTGCTACCCCTTCACTAATCCACGCCAATGGATGCTTCACAACCTAAACTGGAAATTAACAAAATATATATGAGCCATGCTAGATGTTAAAAAGGGGATTTAATGCATGTGCGTTAAGTGTCGTCCCAGATTAGCCTTTGCAGTCAGCGCAGACTAATCTGGGAAGACACTTTCCGCTGTTATGATATTTTTCGTTTCAAGATAGTCTTTTCTTAGCAAATATCAAGTTTTTGCGAAAAGTGTCGTCCCTGATTAGCCTTTTCGGACAACACAGGCTAATCTGGGACGACACTTTACGTCCATGCATTAAACCCCCTTTTCACAGAACACGGCTCATATGTAGTGAAGCCACACTGGTGGAATTAGAAAACTGGACCATGTCGGCCGTCGTGATCTGCTTGACATGTTTCACTTACATCAACGATCAACTTGACCTGTTCATTTATACTAATCGCCACAACGACGAATTCGTGATGTACAGTTTGCCGGTGCCTCTGTAAGTTGTCCTCCCTGCTAAAACACTTGCCACAGGTCCTACACTGGTATGGTTTCTCCCCCGTGTGCGTCCGGATGTGGAGCGTGAGCCGCTGCTTGTCGTAAAACGCTTTTCGGCTGTAAAAACACGCATGCCGCATGAGTTGACCCATCGCGGTGACATCCGCTACAAAGAACAAAGAAATTTACACATTGAAAGGGACTGGGTGAATAATAAGAAATACATTTATTAAGCATAAAATGATTTTGATTGATAATTACAAAAAAATAAGTCAATGTATATCGGCTAAATGAAGAGCCCGTATTTGTAATCAAACTGTCTGTTTACTATGCGCCATTTATTACTTGTTAAACGGGTAACTACCACTTTAAGCTTCATCTGCCACATAATTATGAACCCAAATATACACGCCAACTGTATTGTATATCTCTACCACACTCGCAGTCAAACGGTTCATGTCTACTGCAATATCAGGCCCAAACCGTATATCAACAACTGTATCAGTCAATTTCATACATACCGCATTAAGTACAACGGTGTGCTAGTATTTCTAGCTTGTCATTTTAATTCTTGTTATGTTTTACATGTTAAGTCGATCTGTTTATACCAAACACTATATCAGGTCCTCTGCAAGTATTGCTAGGATCCATTCCGCGCGTTTGCACAAATGACTTAATAAACGGGTTTCCATTAAACCCAAACCGAATAACTTTTCAACGTTTTTTTTATTCTCCAGCAAGAAATGCAACTAAACGCAATATTAATGTCTTAATATAAATTTATATATATGTATTTACTACGCTTACTCTACATGTATGTTTCAAGCCTTTATTTTATTAACAATTTATTTGTTCATTATTATTGCCTACTCAAATGTCTCAATAAAAGTTGTATGAAAGATGTACTCAAAGATGGAATTTTTGATATGAGAAAATCTCAGCTATATATAGTACTTTCGAATGTACACTTTGCCTTATGCCGGGCGCATTGGCACACTGCGCCTTGTGCCGGGCGCATGACACAGGGCGCCCGACACACGACACGCACTGCCTGCCACAACAAATTTTGCACCGGGCGCAGATATCACTGTGCCATTAACAGGTGCGCAGAAGGGATGCCAAAACATACAAGTTCTAGGGAAGATTAACTAATACAATACAATATTAAATAACAGCAATAACATTAGACAATATAAACACCTCAAAAGAGCGTTTTCACCCATTTCAATTTAAATACATTTCATAAGAAATACTTGAAAACCAATGAACAACGCTATCTAGCTTGTAGACTTAGCTGACTGTAAAGTGGTAACGAGCGTGTTAAGCTTTAGATGGAAAAATCCGTGGAATACGCCTGCTTTAAGTGGTAACATTTACCAAAAATATCAAAAGTAGCACTTTTAATTGATATACATAGATAATATTTTAATTGACTGACGAAGAAAGTTATGCCTTAAGAAACAAATGTATGCCTTGCCAATGGGAAGTAAATACAAGCAATTTAAAAAATGGAATAAACACACCAAACGGATTTTAGCCTGTATATGGTATTCTATTGACTAGTAATTATGTATTTAATTGGTCAGCAATAATTATTATGTGGCCAGGCTAGACTGGACAACAATTTAGAAGAACAGTTAATAATGCCACTAGAAATTAAGGTAAGAACTAAACAATTCATAAAAATAGCTTACATCAATAAAGTAGACTGATTGACATTGGGGTCCAACATCACCCCCGTCTTTTATGGCAAACTCCTGTTGCCGTATAAACAAAAAATTCGAGGACATTATTATAGAACCAATTAGAACACTTAAAGTGTTAGCACTTAAATGAGCATATACGGTATCAGTTTTCTAAAAAAAGTAATGTTACATAAAAGTCCAATTACGATAACTTCTTCCGGGCTTTTACAATCCGTTTCGGAAGGTTAGTACCCATATATGGCTTTAACAACGGTATCTTAGTGGTTCAGGGCCATTCCTACCCATCTGCATTCTGAAATTTCCTGTATACACTTCAGCTGTCGCATGAAATAGGTCATTCAATGTTTTCTTCTGTTTTTCCTTTCCTACTGTCGATCTTCTATATTAATCGCGTTGGTGATTATTTTACACTCTTCTGCTTCTTCATATACTTTGCTCACGGCAGCCTCAGCAGACACATTTATGCTCCTTACCGACACTTTTTTTAACCTTTTTTGACACGGCATCAATAACCACCCCAGCAATATTTTCAACTACTTCAGCTTTCCCTATGAGCGTACTTTGTCGCAATATTTCGTCTTGCGAGAAAGGATCAACACGTGAACCCTACACATGGGCTTCGTATTCAAGTTTACAAGTGTTGCCGCCATCAACAGCTGGTGGGTATCTTCTAAGGATTTAGTTGATTCGTCCACATAATATCCCACTCGTTTTTCACCGCCTTCTTGTCTTTCTACATTAACATCATTGACAATCTCCGCTCCTCCGAGTACTGTTTCATCATCAGCTACCGGTACATTTCTGACCGTTTCATTTATCACCTTATTTACACGCGGTTTTTCGACGCCATTCAGAACCAGCATGTTCCTACTCAACAGGATGTCAACAGGACCAATATCTTTTGATCCAAGCACATCATACCCCAATAGGACGTCGTCGTCCATATCCGCCATAACTGCTTCACGCTCCAACGTGACTGGTTCAATATCGAGCCAAAACACACCCATACCTAACTCCTTTATAGGTGCTCCATTGGGTCCAACACGGTTCACAGACCCCTGCAATTTTGGCTGATCTCGAGTTTCCATCCTCTTGAAGACGTTCATCGATATGATGGTTTCGTTTCCCCCGTATCCGCGGTAAATACAACCGGTACGCCTTTCACATACCCTTCAACAAAGCATCCATCGATACGCTGATTTCTACCCGATACCCTTTTGGCAATCTAAATATATCCGTATGTTCAAGTGCTTTTGTTGCTCGCCACTGGCAGGCTAATTGGCATCGACATTCTGTTTTTGTTATCTATAGTTAGTCCTCGCGACATTTTCTCTACATGGACCACCCTCTGGCAGCAAAAGTCGGTCCTTGGATGTTTAAATGTCCATCATTTATAGTTTCGGCTTTGTGCAAAACATCATTTGCCTTGTCTGGGCATTCTCTAGCATAACGCATTAGCTTATGGCAGTGAAAACACTCCTCGTTACGCTTTCCGGCCACTGATCTTCTTTCGCGCTCTAATTTCTCAACTCTGTCCATTAAAGCGTTTAGTTAATAGTTACGTTGCTTCTCATCTTAAAATCCACTTTGAGCTGGGTTTATACCAACTTTGCTTTTAAATCTATCATTTCCATATCGGTTCCGGTACATCGGCTCACTATCTCGAGCGCGTTGATTTGTGCGGACGTCGAAATTTTCACTGGTCCCGAAGTTACCCGTCTTGCATGATGTTTTCCATTGCTGTCGCCCCTGCCAGAACATCGAATCTGAACGTAATTAACAACATAATACACCGCTTCACCTTTGTTCTTTAGCCCTTTGTGGAATTCTATTTCACATTTTAACCCTTCGATATTTAGTCCGTCTAAAAACTTCCGTACACGATCTTCATCTCTTGTGCGCCTATCTATATAACTATGCGCCTTGTCATATAACCGCTTTAAGTCAGAGGCATAATCTTTCATGCTTTCTCCATGTCGCTGGAATCTCCTACTGAGTTTTGTCGCAAACGCCCCCTGTGTCTCTGTTACCCGAACCCGAATGTTCAGTTCAACAACGAGGTCCTGGTAGTCGTTGAAGTTGTAGGGAGAAAGCTGTGTGAACACGAACTGTGCTGCTTCGCCTTCCAGTCTTTGCAACAGCTGCTTCAGCCTTTCTTCGTAATCCCAGCGGTACCGTATCGCTATCGTTTCAGATTGTGCTATCCAGGTTGCCCACTGCTCCTTTCCAGAGAACGACGGCAACTTCACCGGAAGTGGTTTCGGTCCCATCGACGGCGATAATTCATTCCCGAAAGTGTTGGCATACTATTGTCGACGTCTCGCATTCATTGCAAAGCGGACCATGTCCAAACCTATATCGACCCGTGGTGTATCACGCGTAGACAACATTTCACGCATGTCACGTTGTTTCCAAGTATAACAACGATCCGGAATAGGCCAGCCCGACTCATTTCTGCCGAATCCTACGTGGTCATTTTGCTCACCGTAGCTTTTGTTCGGCGTCGTTGCTTTACGCGATTCGCAAGTACTATATGCACACTCATCAACGCTATCTCACGCTACAAACATGGATCAGGAAGCTAGTGTAGAATTATTTTAAACAAATATGGAATGTGACAATCTTATTTTGTTCGTCGCGATAAGACCACTGTGTAGTAAGAATCGCAAGAGTTAATAATTGTTATGACATACTAAAGTATATTATGGTCGAACGTATACACATAACAAAATGAAAAAGATAGTTTGTCAGTTATACATAGTATGGCTACAGTTTGATCGCATCGCATTGGAATGCCTAGAAATACGGTATTATTTGTAAGAATTTACATGGTGTAATAATATTTTATTCAATCATGCATAGCAACGTAAACTTACATTCAGTATCTATACTTCATTTAGTCCACTCTGCCGCATTGTATCTCTGACCTTGTGGCACTATTCTGTCTGTTCGTACAAAGAAGAGGATGGGAGCTCATTGACAGGTACAACGGGATGTTACAAGTTCAATACATTTTTGAAAAAAATGCCAAAATATGTTGACAGTTCCCTTAAAAACGTAGATGGGAACGAAATGTTAATTATTAAATTAATTTCACTTATTTCATATATGCCAGCATTTCAGCAAATTCCAATAAATATGTTTTTTGCTATTTTTTTGCATATTCAGTTACTTTTTTACAACGTGAATCTCGTCGTATTTGATTTCGAGATAGCATACTTGTTCTACGTATTTATTAATGGGGTACGTTTCTTTAATTAGTTTTAACGGATAAATAATTGGCTTGTTTTTTGCAGAAGACTGTCGATTTTGTTCAGGTCTGTAATATCGTTGAATTTTGTGGCGGTAAATATTTAGGCGGTATGTGAGGGGTCAAATTACAGAATTTTGATATTAATCTGCAATTTATTTAGCAGATTATTTGAAAAAAAAATATTTTGAATAAGGATTAAAAACTTCAGAGCGTGTACTCCAAACTATAGCGTGTTTGTCATATTTTGCGTATGTAACGAAGTCGGTAAATATAACAACAACAGCAACAACAACTCATCGACATCATATTGTTGTTCATCTCTGCTTTAATGAAAATGGAGCGATCGTAACAGTATAAAGAAAAGCAACAAAACAAGAAAAACAATGATGTAACTTAGACCTTAGTTTCCGAATGGAAAGGTCGTTCAGTCCCGTAATAGTTATGATGTACTGATAACAATAATTAAAACAAGAACAAAAAATAAATATCTAGCCAATCAGAAATAACATTTACATCCTCACAAAATACCAAGCTCCCTTGATACATATTTCTGATTTTCCGATTGATATGGGGTGTTTTGCAATATTTCACCACTTCTTGTGTCATGTATGTGTATTTATTCTAAAACACAACAACGCTGCTTTTCTTTTTTTATAGTCTTTTATATTTTCATTTTGTCAATGGTTTCTTTAATATTGACTTCAGCAGAAACTTTTCTGTATCTTGCCAATGGACTTCAACGCCGTCGCGCTTTCGTTATACATTACCTGTGATCTCGGGTCGTTTTATCCAGTACAACAATGACTGTCTGTATTGTATAAATACTCAATTGTCTTTGTTCTATTATTTTGCTCAAACTGAACACATAGTGACTATTTTACCTTGCAAAATGTGATCAATCCAGTTTCACTTTCGTTTCGGATAATTTTGTGACCATCGTTAATTCATTTTCAAAAGTGGTCGATGATAACGTAAAATAGCATTAAAAAGGTATATTAGGTCAAAGTGCACAACACCTAAACATTGACATAGTAATTTTCATCAAACTTTTGGCAGAAAGATTGGCGCTAGTTTAACGCGCTTCGTATTCAGTCTAATAAAAAAAACGGATCACTCGTTGGTTGTATCAAGGAAATATGACTCCCAATAGACACGAGATCTATCTTACGGAGGATTCCGGAGATTATCGATGTATCACGGTTGAATATACCCGAGATTTATCTTAAGGAGGAGTTCACAGATTATCGATGTATACGATTGGTTGGATCCTGAAGCGTCGTCAACGCTGTATCAGACACAAATACTTTGAAGTCTATGCCAACCATTTGCAAATAGATACTTGTGCTGCTGTGGTAAGGACGTAAAATGGAAGGCTGGCATATTGTTATGTTTTCTGTTGTTCAAGTGTTCCTTCATTTGCAGACTTCAGGTAAGATTTATGTTTTTTGTATCCTTGCTAAACCAAAGTTATAATTTCAATTAATTAAAATAATATATTTTATTCTGAGAAAGCATTTACAATTAGGCGAATAATATTATGAAATCGCTTGAGTCGTCATAAAGGCTATCAATTAACGATAATATGTTAACACAGTATGCGTACACTCTTCTCTTATATGTACATGTACAGTTGTGTTTAACTTTAACAATATTGTTTAGTATGTGTATGACACGATCGGCAAATTTGACCTTACGATTATCGTCCAGAGAAGTGAACATTTCAAATTGACTGTGCCTTCTTTATGGGCCCTATGTTGGTTTCGATTTAATGTTAAAAGTGTATATATAAACACACGCACGGAGATGTAATAATTACGGTGGCACTAAGATGACATCACCGTTAAAAATAAAAGAAGTCGGGAAAACACAAGTTCTGTTTTCACGTCTTCAAAAAAAAATAACTCTGGGAAAACACAAGTCTGTTTTCACGAGTTAATTTGTTTTTGGACTCGAGAAAACAGATGTTCTGTTTTACCGAGTTAATTATTTTTTTGGAGATGGAAAAAAGACAATCGCTATATTGTGATAATCGGCCAATCACAGACGCGGATTATACATGTATTGAGGGAACAAGATACTATCTTGTTCCCTCAAATTATTCGGCTTATCAGAATCCTTGTATTTGATCATCCATTAAATTCACTGTGTTTAAAATTTTGTGAAAATGACAGATCGAGATGAACTAATACGGGGCTATTTCAATGAATTGGAGCTGACTTTTAAATTTAGAAGTAGTGTTGTCCTTGGTAGAATTGTCTTTGACCGCTGCTTAAACTTGTGGATACTAGGGACGTTTTCATTGGCTGATTATTTTTAGGGAACAAGATAGTATCTTGTTCCCTCAATATAATCCTCGTCAATGATTGGCCGATTATCGTGTGCGCACAATAAAGCGATTGTGTTTACCCGTCTCCAAAAAAAAGTAACTCGAAAAAACAGAACATCTGTTTTCCCGTCTCCAAAAAAAAAATAACTCGGGGGAAACACAAAATAAGTATTTTTTTACGAGTTAATTTTTTTGGGGGACGGGAAAACAGAACTTGTGTTTCCCGACTTCTTTTTTTTTGAGCGGTAATGTCATCTTAGTGCCACCGTAAATAACAGTAAAAATAGTGTGCATATTCTGAAATAAAAACATCAATGTGATATATGGGTATTTTCGTTTGCCTAAATATGATCGTTACTTGTGGAGGAAATCCTGATCACTAAAGATATTAAGACAACTCAGTGAGTTGCTTACATTAAGGTAACTAGACTATCATTTATGTTGTATCGCATTAAGATCAACCTTTCGATAGATTTGTCCTTTAAAATAACTGATATATGATTGATGCACGCACCCAAACGGGCGCGGACGGACGACGTAAAACGTGTGATCTAAAAAAACACTACGAGTAATACGTGAGGCTGGCTTGTTTGTTCACCTTTGTCTTATTTTCAAGGAGGCGAACGTAAATGATGCACAGGTAGGATTTAGGCGATATTTCAATGTCTATAAAGTAAATATGGCGACATATATGTTCACCCACTTTTGTTTATTAAACAGCCGCTGTTAACGTTGCCCTTGGTAAGCCTGCCTACCAGACGGATGTTGAGGGCAGCTATACCGCGGGCTGTGCCGTTGACGGGAACACGTCACCGAATTTGATTACGAGTAGGTCGTGCGCACATACAAACTCGTACAACACCTCATGGTGGGTTAATCTCCAGCAGATATTCCTCATCAGAAGTGTCAAGATTTTCAACAGGAATGATTGTTGTGGTAAGCGTGTTTCTTTAATTTTGTAAAATTTGTGTTGTGCTTACTCGTTCGTTGTGTGGAAAAGCGTTATAGTCAGTATATTTATGTAGTTAGAGAATTTAAGACCATTCTTTAGTCGCATAAAAATTATGGTCTATGATAGAATTTTTCGTATGAAAATCCTATTTATGTTTTGGAAAAAATACCGTTGTTGGTTGTGCATGTCTACACACACCTCTGCTTCTGCATATATGCATTGAATTAGACACATCCAGTTTTGGCCAATAAGCAAGAGCTATTGTTATTGTTTATGCAATCGGGCACTTGTTTGGAATACAAGTTTAAATTTATTGTTTTCACATGTATGTACATTGAGTGATACGATTCCCATATTTAGGACTAGTCTATTATTGCGCGGGTCTATACAAACAGCAAAGCTCATGCATAATAAAATGCAGTGAATCAAAATGTGTTCATTTGTGGGGTATTTGCTCATTTTAAAACATTAATGATCAATGAATAGGAAAATCCACAGTTTGAATATTGGATGTTTATTTGGCGCGTTGATATTAAGAAAAGTATTACAAGCATACCTAGGGTACAGGATCACGTGACTGTATGGGGTTCACAAATGGATGTTATTGGATGTAAACACACCGGTAAGTGGTGCTTTTTGTTCAAATAACTTTTTTAAACAATGTTTCTTAAGAATTTCAACTAGTGCTTAAAATACAGTTATGCGGCTTATGACATGTGAAAAATATCAGATTTAATGTTTGTAATAAGCCTGTGGTCTTTACAGCCATTCATATGCACGGTTATGATGCACGCAACATGAAATTTTGGCACCGATTTTAGACGTATTCAATAATAAATTATTAAATCTCAAGAAGAAATCGGCTTAAACTGCAAGACAAACTTTCGTTTATGAACTAAAGATGTTTGCAAACATATTTCAATTAATTTAGATATTTGCAAAGATAAAGTTATAAACGGTGTGTTTTCATTGTGTCCACCCCGTGTGTAAACCCCTGCGAACCCCGTTGATCCTGCACCCTGCATATTGGGCAGAACGAAACTGCAATATTTCGGGCAAAAATAACATTACCCGACCTCAAATTCATATCCTGAATTAACTCACCTTAAAATTAAATAAATGATCAACAAACCAGTATAATGTATACGGACGTTTTGGCACAGCGATTGTAAAGTAAATGTTAGACATGCGATTTCATTAAACGTGCTTCTGATAAAAGTACTAGTAGTTAGAATGCGAGGACATGCATATCTTTTCTTAAAATGTTGGTGCTTAAATTAAGTTGAACTGATAAAATAAAAAAAAAATGAAAGTGCGTATTGTTGGAGTTGAATAGCCAATTGAATCTACACGTTCAGTTATATTCAGGATTTTCATTTTAAATGCGGTTGTGTTGTTGTTTTGATATTATTGTTGCTGCTTGCCTTAATTTTGAGTAAGTTCTTACTCTGACTTAGACTGAACTTAGAAGCCATGTTGTTCAATTTATGTCGCGCGGTTGTATTGTATTCAGATATAGAAAATGCGACCAGTGACCGATAAAAATAATCAATTAGTATAATTTGAAATACAAAAACAATAATACAGCAATTGATGGGACAGGCTTGGGTCCGTTCTTTCCGATAATTGATTGTTACGTTATATAGGATATTAAAAAAAATAATGATGTCAATGGATTTCAATGGTAAAAATGATATGTGCAGCCAATTTGTAAAAAAAAGTAAACTGTTGTATTTATAGACAAACGCACATTGTTGGTAGTTGCATGACAACAGAAGTTAACAGGTTCACTGTCGTTTTAATTTACAGATGTTGTTAGTAGATCACATTCTGCAGATATTAATAACATAATTGACGTCTGTTTAAGATACGAATTATTCCTTATACATGAACCGTCAATGATAAGTATGCTATGTTATAAACGAATTATTAAGATGTCGTTTTATACATATCAACCGTTACATTTCTCAAATACTCCACTGATCAGAAATCTGATGATTTCTGCATGGTAACTATATCAGTTACTGCTTTTTATCATGGCGTATGAATATTTTATGATTTATGCCCTCATCTAGGAAAAAATATCTTTGAACGGTTATGTTCTACATAAATATTCGCATAAGACGAATCTAGGTCATTTTTCTGCTATTGTCATTACACAAACCCGTGGATTGAGGTCTTTTTTTATGTACTTCATGTAACTTAGTGGAAATAAAACAGTCCACTCTGCGTTCCTAATAACCACCGGGTACCTCTCATCACACGGCCGCTAACATGTTCTTTCTTATATATGTATTTCAGGTAAAAGACTTACGAACGTCGAGCTTTACGTCGGGTTTTCAGAGCGCGGCTTTCAATCACGTGAAGGATTCAGACAGGGAGAGGTCGGTCTTTCACACACGTTTGAGCTAGCTACACCGGTGTACGGACAGTGGGTACGAATCACACGTAACCCTCCTTTCGAGGAGCTTACTCTGTGTGAGGTGGAGGTGGAAGGTGTTCCATATTCTGCAGGAAGCGGTATGTTGGACAATGTGTAAATATATAGTTTATTTACAAAACAATATTAGTCTTAGTTTCATATTCAAAACAACAGAAGGTGTATGCAACTGGTCGGCGTTATAGCAGCCTCAGTATGTAAGCCTAAGCCGTTTATGTCAAGTTTCATTTAATAATACATATATTAACTAATCAATGCTTAGATGACAGTAAATAGGACGTAGGACGACCAAATCTTGTTCGTACATGTAGAAACACAGCCCATAATTAATGTTCATAAATGTTTTACATTATCTTATTCTTCAGGCTCTCGTTTCTCGGTCTTTCAAGGATATGTTCACACTGGTACTGCAATCGACGTATCCAAGAAGGTCGGGTCAAAACTCGTCTGCGCATCAATGTGTGTCAAATCAAAGAAATGCATCAGTACCCACTACAACACAGCGACCTTGACCTGCAGCCTGTTCGATTCTCTGGCATTCAAGAAAGGAGACGCCGAAAATGACGTCTGTGCTGTCAACAGTATTGCCATTACAAATAATTCAAGGGCACAGTTGTTTGGGATATAAACAAGAAATCAGACTGTCATGTTTTTCAAAGCCAAGTTAAGCAAATTAGAAACATAAATATATTCCAACAAAAATGCGATATCTATGAACAAAATGAATACAAAGTAAGCTGCACAAATAGGAGA
Source organism: Dreissena polymorpha (assembly GCF_020536995.1). Taxonomy (NCBI): domain Eukaryota; kingdom Metazoa; phylum Mollusca; class Bivalvia; order Myida; family Dreissenidae; genus Dreissena; species Dreissena polymorpha. The sequence continues at coordinate 201,728,696 of NC_068355.1, forward strand.
CACATCTTATTATACGGACGAAATCATTTGAGTCATTTCAAACAGTCTGCACAGGACAAATGCAACATAAAATAAAACAAAAACAAGTACATGTAGTAGCTACATCTGAAGAAAACAAATAAGCTTTTAATGTGATTCGTTGCTAATAAACAAGTAGGACTATGACAGTCGCGATTAAGTTCATTGGTTTCTTTAACGATAAACAGCGATGTATCAACACGTAATTCTGATAACAAACGAAATAGTGATATCATTGAATACACATTTAATAAAAAATCAAGTGCACCATCCTATATCATGTAGCCCATATTCCTCGTATATCAAGGGCATAGAAATAATCACACAATACACATGTAAGATTCATACATTAACACATGTATTTTATACTCAGAAGAGTAGTTTGTTAGGTTTTTTACTGGCTTATTGAAGAAATGACTAACGAACTATTGTTGTTTTTGTGTTGTTGTTTTCAATTGTTTTTAAGCTTTGCATTAGAGTATAGACATTTGGTCAAAGGCTTGAAAGAAAAGACCACAAGCATTTAAGTAGGTATTATATTCTTTCTTTGTTTCGTCTTTTAATGTGTGTGTGTTTTCATATCAGTAATGGTAAATATCCCAAATAAGTGCGAATCCCAACCTTGATGACTTTTCTACGTGAACGCCCTTATTTTCAGTAATTTTATTAAAGTGTTTACCACACTGTGAATTCTTCGATAGATTGGCGGTATTTTGTAACGATTTTCAGAAAACCCAATGTTTAGAAATTTGCTTGTATCTACCACATACAGATTTTCAAAACAGTTTAATCTTATAAGTCATTGAACGAATCGTGCATAATTTGTGTCAAACAAAAATATAAGAAGGAAAACCGCAATCTAACTAATTAAGCACGCGCGCGAGCTCTCTTCAGCCAATATACCGCATTCAAAACGTCAAGGTTTACATCAGGAATGCATGCAGTAAGTTTGTACTTATATTTATCCACGAAGTGTTTTGTTTCACACTTAAGATTCAAATATGTACCGTAAGCTTTATTTGCAGATCATTTTGTAGTATATTTCTATTTTAAAAATGTGCACTAGCTTTACATGTTGTGTATAATGTTTAAATTTTTCTTACATTGCTAAATTAAAGCTAGAAACATTTCCACTGTGGTCAATGCTCTTTATGTCATTAACTTTGTGAATAGTACAAAAATTGCTTATTCTTTCTTATCTGTGATTGAATTACTGTATTGTGTTATTTTGGTGAGTTTAGCCCACTTGAGTATAAAGCGCTCATGGTGAGCTATTGTGATTACCCTATGTCCGGCATCCGTCGCCGTGCCATGTCCGGTTTGCGTCGTTAACCTTCAGCTCGTTACCTCCCTAGAGGCTACATGTGTCAGCCGATCTTTATGAAACATGGTCATAATGTTTATATAGACAATATGAAGGCCGATTGTGAACCTGGATCATGTGCGTCTAAAACCTTGGGCATCGGGTCAAATTTTAGAAAATCGTGTAACCACTAGAGAGGACATATTTATGCCTCAATCATCTTGATACAACTTGTTCAGAATGTTTATCTTGACGTTTTCTTAACCACGTTTAAATCTGGGTTACGTTCTTCCAGAACCAAGGTCACCAGTTATAATCTTATTAAAACCTTATTTCCATTCTAGAGGCCAGGTTTATGGTTCTTTATGAAACATTGACATATATAGGCTAAGTTTGAATCTATGTTACGTGAGTTAAAAAACTTTGTAAACAGGACAAATCATATAAATATGTTGTAACTACTCTGGAAATTTATTTTTTACTCGATTTGAAACACGTCACAATGTTTATCTCGATATGTATGAATATAGGTTATACGCTTTCGATCACTGGTGATACAAACCTTATTATTACTATAGAAAACATTTATCACTCGATCTTAGTGTTACTTGGACAAATGTTTATCTTTACATTTTGATATGCTGAGTTCAAATCTTGGTTTCGTGTGTCCAAAAACTAGGTCACCGAGTCAAATCTTAGAAAAAACTTGTAACCACTCTGGAGGCCACATTTATAATTCAACCATGATGGAACTTGGGAAAAATGCATATTTCAGCAATACCTAGAACGCGTGTGAATGTGGGTCACATGCAATGAAAAAGCTCACCAAGATAATGTTTATATCATTCTAGGATTAACATTAATGACTAGCTTGCTTACATCGGTGAGATTGTTATCTTGACAATATCTCTTTCAAGTTTGAATCTGAGTCTGATGCGTCTAAAGACTTTGTCACCATGTAAAATGAAAAAAAACGTGTTATCAAACTAAGGCCTCATTCAAGACGCAGTGTATGTTAAGCTTGGTCCGACTGTTTTTCTTGTCAATATGAAGGGCAGGTTTGAAACTGTATGAAGTCTGGTCAAATCATCTACTCATGTCTTTAGCAATGGGTGCGCTTAGCCGCATGTGAGCGCTTAAGGGCCATAATGGCCGTCTTCTCGACTGATTAATTTTTAAGCAGAACATGAACAACCAAGCTATGTAATATGGATCTTTTACAACAAATATTGCTGCTTCTTCCTATATTTGCACGATGATGATCTGAAATATTAACTATATGATGCTATATTCTTAAATCGTATTCTAAAACGAAGGGATGTAGTTGACCCTTGTTCGTAATTTCATTTCATCGTCCCGCAAAGTTGTAACTCAGTTGCTCTGGTCTCCTTCCATTTAGTAATTAAATGGTAATTAAATGGAATGCGTGTTAATTCCCTTTTATTATTGTTTAATTTGAGTTGCAATTGTATGAGGTTAAATTGTATCTACACTTATATGTATCATGAATATTGCTGGGCCAAGTGTGATGTTGAGCGCTGTACAACCGGTTTAACCCCCCAGTGCTTTGCATTGACCGCTCGAATGTGGTGGCCCCAGTTTTATTCTATTATGTGTGTATTGTGCTTTTTTGTACTGTTTGACATTAATCACTTGCGATAAATAAAGGACCACGAAATTGTGTATAAATAAGAATGCAATACTGCACTAGCAGCTGTAGTTTCAATTCTTTATACTGCTTGATGTATTTGTTTGCTTTCTTGTAATAAATTGTGTTGGAAAAAAGGGGGTTTGTCTTTGAGATGATGCGTTACTGTATCGCTTATCACCAACATACATTGGTGCGCAAGTGAATATGCCGGTTAATCAGTTTGAAATTTTTCACTATTCAAGCACCGATACTGTTTGAGAAATGCGCGACACAAAAACTGTGGACGTACATGATTATTATATGCCCTCAATCCTTTCTTAAGAGGGCCCATAAAACACATATTACCACACAGTAGTGCCAGTGCTTTAGAATGACATGTTCACAGATTGACGAAACTACATTTTTAAGTCATTAATTTCACAAGGAAATTATTTGTGTATTAGTACGCCGTTGATGTTTTTTTTTAAATAACCAGTACAATTAATGAACTCAATGATATTTGTGCAAATACCATATGAACATAGGGTCATCGATGCCTCCTGCTTATTATCCACGCACCTTTAAAATAATTATTCGCTTGCGTTCTCCGAAACGTTAAGTGGCGTTCAAATAAAACCTAAAAACAGTATATATTGCAAACATGAATTAAGCACTTACTGCATGGTCGCATATGCTCACCATCAGCATGTATGTTAAATTATTTCTTTTTAGCTCACCTGATTGCTCAGGAGAGCTTTTGTGACCGGTATTTGTCCGTCGTCCGTCCGTCGTCCTTCCGTCCGTCCGTCCACATTTGTTCGTAAACACGCTAGAGGCCACATTTATTGTCCGATCTTCATGAAACTTGGTCAGAAGATTTGTCCCAATGATATCTCGATCGAGATCGAAACTGAGTCATGCTGGGTCAAAAACTAGGTCACTAGGTAAAAAATAAACACCTTGTAAACACTGTAGAAGTCACATTTCATACCCAATCTTCATGTAACTTTGTCAAAATGTTTGCCTTAATGATATGTTGGTTGAGTTCAAAAGTGGTTCCGGTCCGTTGAAAAACATGGCTGCCAGTGGGCGGGGCAGTTTTCCTTATTTGGCTATAGAGAAATCTTGTAAACACTCTAGAAGTCACAATTTTTGCCCAATCATCATGAAAGTTGCTCAAAACATTAGTTTTATTGATATCTCGGACGAGTTTGAAAATGGTCCAGATCGGTAAAAAAAAACATGGCCGCCAGTGGGCGGGGCATTTTTCTCTAAATGTATATAGTGAAAACATGTGAACTCTGTAGAAGTCACATTTTTGGCCCAATTTTAAATGAAATTTGCTCAAAATGTTTGCCTTTATTATATGTTGGTTGAGATAAAATGTGGTTTTGGTCCGTTGAAAAATATGGCCGCCAGTGGGCGGGGCAGTTTTCCTTATTTGGCTATAGAGAAACCTTGTAAACACTCTAGAAGTCACAATTTTTGCCCAATCATCATGAAAGTTGGTCAAAACATTCGTTTTAATGATATCTTGGACGAGATAAAAAATGGTCCAGATCGGTGAAAAAACGTGGCCGCCAGTGGGAGGGGCATTTTTCTCTATATGTATATAGTGAAAATATGTGAACACGCTAGAAGTCACATTATGGCCCACTTTTCATGAAATTTGGTCAGAACATTTGTTTCCTTGATACGAGAGTTGGGTTCGAAAATGGTTTCGGTCAGTTGAATAACATGGTTGCCGGGGGGGGGGGGGGGGGGTGCAATTTTCTTATATTTATAAAAAAAGCTTGTGAACACTCTAGAAGTCACATTTTGTGCCCAATCATCATGAAACTTGGTGAAAAGATTGGTTTTATATATATCACAGACGAGTCCGCAAATGGTCCTGATCGGTAAAAAAACATGGCCGTAAGGGGGTGGGGCAGTTTTCCTTATGTGACTAGAGAAAAACCTTGTGATCGAGCACTATAGAAGTCACATTTTTGCCTAATCATCGTGAAACGTAGTCAATACATTGATTTTATTGATTTCTCGGACAAGTTGAAAAATGCCTCAGATCGGTGAAACACACTTTTTAGCTCACCTGATTGCTCAGGTGAGGTTTTAGGATTGGTCTTTGTCCGCCGTCCGGCCGTCCACATTTGGTTTGTTAACACTTTAGCATTCACATTTCTCAAGCATTCTTTTCTTGCTCATAATATTTATTTTTGTAAGCAAAGTTTGATGTTTGGGTAGGGGGGTCAACTCAAAATATAGGTAACGGCCAGGTCAAATCTTACAAAAACAAAAACACTCCATGCGCCAGAGTTTTGGTTCAATAATGATGAAACTTGACGAGGATGTTTGACTGAACAAAGGTAAAGTTTGACATTTGGTAAAGAATGAACCAACTCCTCTCAGGTGAGAGAACAAGGGCCATCTTGGCCCTCTTGTTTTAATTGTTCTGAGGTTAGATAATCCAATATCTGAACTAAAACGAAACGTTTGACTTTGTGTTATTAAATTGTCGCTAAGTACATATTCACTTAAAACTTAATAATAAAACTGATTTGATTAATTAAAATAAAACACTCCATGTATGGGTCGGTATCTACCAATAAATGATCAAACAATTAAGAATATTTTGTTTTTGTAAATGGAATCAATCTATGAAAATGATTATAAAACATTGGAAAAACATAAAATTAGGGGGAAAAAGAAAATGATAACATATAGAATTTCTGGAAGTGAGGTGAATAAATCTCTAAACATATGTTAACAATGATATAGGATTTTTTACTATTAAAAAAATGGATTTTCTATGAAAGAAAATTGAACGGAAATCAGCACTTATAATTTAACTGTGCTTAAAACCGATAACATATTAAACTCAAACGTATAATTTCTTTAAAAAAATCCCATTGGATATTTTCAGAATGCAAAAATGCCATGGGAAAAACGAAAAATCCCATGGGAAAACGAAAAATCACATTTGTAAATGCAAAATTCCCACGGGAACAACCAACTTTTCTAATAAATTTCTATAGTAAAAATAAGACTTTTATAGTATATGTGATCTTAAATGAGCAAATCTTCAAGCAAATGGGTACTTCAGTTTGCGATATTTTGGTTAAATCTCGGATACATGCGCGCAATTTTAAGACAAAATATCCGCGTCATGCAAATAGTGAGTCTAATATCATATGCTGCCAGCGTAGCTCCTTTCCAGCCTTCGCAATTGCGCAGTATGGCCAGGAGCTTCGATGTCCGCTATGAAGTCACGATTTCGTGGTCTCAATAGCGGAAATCTAAGCACCTGACCAACTTTTGAGAATGAACAGGCTGGTCTGGAGCTACGCTCGCCGTATATAGCATATGACCCATTTTCGCATGGCGCTAGTCGTGTGTTAAAACTTAGAAAGTAGCAGTTCTTGAGATCAGAATACTTACTAACATTCCTATAAAAACCTAATTATTTAAAATATTTCATGTTCATTTCGTTCAACCTAAACGAGAGAAACACCATACTATTTTAAGTTAATTCAAACTTTAGAAAATGAAACGAAATGAATATTGATACACACCCTTGTTGTAAGCGATACGACGCGAACGTAAGCGTGGCAATGAACATAATAACGTTATTAACATTAATAAATGTGTGCAGTTCTAAGCTCTTCTTACCCATATTAAGCATGAAAAAAATCACAAAAACTTATTAACAAATCTATTAAAATCAATTGTATAATACATTTAGTTCAAGAAACTTATATGGCCGTTGATGAATGTTTAAGCGGAAGCGATCTTAAATTACTTTCGTTTTTAAAGAGAGCACATGTACGAGCGATATGACTATTCAAAACATGTTTAGGTTATACAGTTTACCGGTTTATGTTTTTGTAACCTTTTGCATCTCTACTTGGAATGTATAGCTCAGTCACATAAATTAATATTACGTATTGGATAGTTTTCTTTTATAGTTTTCTTTGAAATCATTGCATAATAAATCATACATTTACTGCTTTTGAACCCTTTTCTTAAATGTAGCGTCACATTTTTCAGTCAATATCTCTGCCGTTTCTTTAAAGTAACAATATATGTACCAGAACCTAATTTGTATACAGAAATTCTATATCGAAAACGGATAGTACTCTTTTAAATCTTATTCCACATTTTAAATTGCCCCAACCAATCAGATATTAACTTGCATATTAATAGAGTAAGACATTGTAAACAAACACGACTTTAACGTTTGTTTTTTATAATTTGTTTATATTATTAATATTTTATAATTGGATAATATTATATAGCTACAATATATTTCAAACATTTGGATTATTAACAAAGCACCGTACATACACTACAAAGCCAATTAATACGTCAAATCACCGTAAACATTTTAAAGAAAAGTTTTTGTGTTAAGCAGTGTGATCGGGCAATTATTTTTACTGAAAAAAATACTGAAGTGTATAATTATGATTATCTTGCAGTTTGCGCCGATGTCTTAACCAATTTATGCCTAGCGTCTAGGAAAAAGGCCTTGGCAAAAAGCGTAGACCCAGATGAGACGCCGCATAACGCCTCGTCTCACCTGGGTCTACGCTGTTAGCTTAAAAGAACTTCTGTAAGAAATATTCTAAATATAGAAATAAATATACAAGACATCCCTAAGTTTGGAAAAAAATTGATCCAATTTAGAAGGATGGGAGAGTCCACAAGGCATAAATGGGTTAAGGCATAAAAATAAATCCTCGAGTACGTCTGAAATAGGTGAAAAAATCACGCCGTATAAATGAATGCAATACACATATCTTAAAAAAAGAACACATGCTTATCAAATAAAGTAATTCTGATGTACTGGTATTCCACATTTCCATAAGCCGCATAAAAATCTGTCTTTTATGCACTAGTTGAAATACTTAAAGGGGCCTTTTATCAGATTGTGCCATGTTTTGAAGTTTTCCATTTAATGCTTTATATTGATACATGTTAATATTGGATCTATCAAGCTCCTGAACAAAAATCAAGAATACAATAAAAAAAGAAAAAGAGTAAACCGTAACAAGGCTCGAACCACTGACCCATGAAGTCATGGAGTAAAAGTCTATCCACTTAGATCACAAAATAAAACTAGAAGTGGCGCGGCAGAGGCCGACGCGTATCTCCACACCGCATAGATGTTATATTAAAAGGCAATTTTGGGTGGGCAAGGCCTATGTTGGTGGAGAACCGGGGTGGGTAATGTGGACATGAATGGTCGAGATAGACCGTGTTGTCATAAGAGATGTTTAGTATTAATTAGAAGTCACATGGTAAATAAATGAAGAAGTTATGTTAAAACAAAATTTTGGGTACGAAACAAAATTTTGGGTACGAAACTTTTTGGTACGAAAAAATTATGCAAAAAAAAATTTGGGTAAGAAAACAAATGTGAGTACGAATTTTTTTTTGGTACGAACAAAATTTGGGAACGAAAAAAAAAATTATGTACGAAAAAAATGTTACAACGAAACAAAATTGGGTACGTAAAAATATTGGGTACGCAAAAATTATGACCAAAAAAATATGGGCACGAAATAAAATTTGGGTACGAAAAAAATTTGGTACGAAAAACAATTTGGGCTCTAAAATATTTGAGAACGAACAGATATTTGTGTAAAAAAAATTTGGGTACGAAAAAAAAATTGGGTACGAAAAAAAAATGAGAACGAAAAAAAAATGGGTACGAACAAAATTTGGGTGCGAAAAAAAATTTGGGTACGAAAAAATTTGGGTACCAAAATAAATTGGGTACGAAAAAAAATGGGTACGAAACAAAATAGGTACGAAAAAAAATTGGGGATGAACAATTTGAATAGGAAAAAAATGGGTACGAAAAAAAATTGGGTAAGAATAAAATAGGGTACGAACAATTTTGGGTACGAAAAAAAATTGGGGGGTACGGGGAAGTAGTACCCGTGGACCTCTCGATGAATTTGAAAGAGGACGGGAACCAAGCTCCCTTTACCTTTAGCAATGGCCCTGGGGTTTGTAATGTGGACATAGATGGTCGAGATAGACCGTGTTGTCATAAGAGATGTTCAGTATTGTGTGAATGAATGAAGATGTTATGTTAAAACACAATTTTGAGTGGGCGTGGTCGGCCACTATCTCCTACACTATTAGCACTAGAAACTTGAAACTTACACAAATAGTAGCTATGAGCATATGTGCGACGGTGCATTATTTGTTATTTTAATCTAACCCCTGGGTCAAAAGTTATTATCATGTGCGTCGCATGTTGTTAGTTAAATGAGTTTTTTTTACCCATTTTACCGATTTATTTACCCATGACTTTTGACCCAGGGGTAAGATCAAAAGTCCGTCGCCGTTACCGTCGCACATATGCTCATAGCTTCCATGTGTGTTAGTTTCAAGGTTCTAGTGCTAATAGTGTAGGAGGAGATAGTGGCCGAACGGACGGACAGAAAGATGGAGACCAATACAATATCCCCACGCTTTTAAAAGCGTGGGTATAAGGACAATAACAGAATTCTCCAAATTATTAAATCGTTTCGCGTTGCAACGCTTTATAATTTTCAGGTTTTTAAATCATCATAATATGTATATAATGGCTATTTTAGAGCATGGTAAATGTTTAGTATAACTGTTTTCTCACAAATATCATAACTAAAAAGAAAATTTGCGAATCTGAAACAACTTTTTTGTTATTTTGTCAATTTACCAAAACGTGAAAAGACCCCTTTTAGAAAAATTGTTTTAAAGTTATTCGAAAAAAGCACCACTAACCGGTTCCCACAAAGTCACGTGCTCATTCATCATGTTTACTGTTGACGACAAGTGACATTTTGCTTTTTCTATGAATAAAACAATTTCCATTTCAGCCAATTCACAGGTCGCCCATAGGATTCTGCTAAATGTGACAACGACTTTCAAAACATTGATAATTGATTATAAATAACACTTTGATGTTCATTGTCCCATCAAAGTTACTTGATATTTTTCAATCCAAATTTTTAAATTACAAATAAAATTGAGATAGGAGCTAAAACGTTTCGCTGCATACATTCAAGACTGAAATGTAATCTTCATAGTAGATCTCTTAAATGATACATGTGTAACTCTGTATTGCTAATTTATTATCAATGACATATTTTCTGTATTACCTTTAACGAAATTGATTTCATTATAAGATTTATAAAACGTTGTGATGTGGTATTTTTTAAACAAATAGATAGAAAAATTTATTAGAACAAAGTCGTTTCTTTGGCCACAACAATTTGAAAATTGGCAGAATTGGTTTTAAAATTGTATTGCTTTTTTTGTCTTCATGACTGACAGTAGGGCATACACATTGGCACATTTCATGGATAATTTTTATGTCAAGAACAAACACCGAAACAGATGATTGTACTTAGAGTTCATACTTTGCTTCAATTAGCTTCAAATGTTTGGCAGAATTTTTATATTAATATGGACATCACATTTATTTTATTCTGACTTTGATTATATTGAACATGGAACGAAGATATTTTTATTTTTATTATTATTTAACGTGTTTTTCAATCAGACCTTTGCAAGTGTTGCGTTTGTTCAACGCCATTTTCGCCTCTCCAACATATTGTATGTTGCAGACATTACACGTCTTGATGTCCACTGCATTTGCAGTTTTGTAGTTATGGGTACCCTTGATGGACGTTATGGCGCCTGAAATGCTCTTGAATGTCTGAGTTGATGACACAATCTTTCATGTTTGGCAATGAGCAGTCGAGCAGAGATGCATGGGACTGACTCACCTGAGACATTGTTCACGTGTTCGGGTCAAATTTTGGCACGCACAAGTATGTTCCTGTGTTATTTTGGCCTTTGGAAGACTATAAGGGGCTTTTCAGGGCATATTTTGTTGTAGTTTTGTCGGTTTCATAATTTTTATCCCAGTGGTTGTCAATAACGGCATGAATGTTTGACAACTCCGGATGGTAAGTGACCACAAATGTAATTCTTGAATTAGTGACCTTTGCGTTGTAAATAATCAGCTTTAGCTTTAGCCTGGGAAACTATATCATCGTTATATCCCTATAATGTTTTTAGTAAATGCGTGTTATCTAAAGTCGAATGTACTTTTCTATGTTCATATTCATCTAGTACGGATTACTTAACTGAAAAGAACAGTCATGTAGTAGTATCGTATGTGGCAGCTGGACATAAGAATGTATTGATTACTAAACGTTGGATTATAATAAAGGCCACCACAAGGTGTTCCCCCTCAATATGTGATACAGTATCAAACTACACCAGTTGTTCGTTTGATACTTCACTGGGAAATGCAATAGTTTTGTGGAAATTGTAAGCATGCTTAAGATAATCAGTGAGAGTTTTTTTACTATGGCACTACTGCATGTCGACATCGACTTGAGAACTCGGTGAATATATCTATACTTGTCCTTCAAATTGTCCTATGAAGATGTGTGCGTATGATGGGGCTATACTGCATGTCGACATCGACTTGAGGACTCGGTGAATATATCTATACTTGTCCTTCAAATTGTCCTATGAAGATGTGTGCGTATGATGGGGCTATACTGCATGTCGATATCGACTTGAGGACTCGTCCTTCAAATTGTCCTATGAAGATGTGTGCGTATGATGGGGCTATACTGCATGTCGATTTCGACTTGAGGACTCGGTGAATATATCTATACTTGTCCTTCAAATTGTCCTATGAAGATGTGTGCGTATGATGGGGCTATACTGCATGTCGATATCGACTTGAGGACTCGGTGAATATATCTATACTTGTCCTTCAAATTGTCTTATGAAGATGTGTGCGTATGATGGGGCTATACTGCATGTCGACATCGACTTGAGGACTCGGTGAATATATCTATACTTGTCCTTCAAATTGTCCTATGAAGATGTGTGCGTATGATGGGGCTATACTGCATGTCGACATCGACTTGAGGACTCGGTGAATATATCTATACTTGTCCTTCAAATTGTCTTATGAAGATGTGTGCGTATGATGGGGCTATACTGCATGTCGATATCGACTTGAGGACTCGTCCTTCAAATTGTCCTATGAAGATGTGTGCGTATGATGGGGCTATACTGCATGTCGACATCGACTTGAGGACTCGGTGAATATATCTATACTTGTCCTTCAAATTGTCCTATGAAGATGTGTGCGTATGATGGGGCTATACTGCATGTCGACATCGACTTGAGGACTCGTCCTTCAAATTGTCTTATGAAGATGTGTGCGTATGATGGGGCTATACTGCATGTCGACATCGACTTGAGGACTCGTCCTTCAAATTGTCTTATGAAGATGTGTGCGTATGATGGGGCTATACTGCATGTCGATATCGACTTGAGGACTCGTCCTTCAAATTGTCTTATGAAGATGTGTGCGTATGATGGGGCTATACTGCATGTCGATATCGACTTGAGGACTCGTCCTTCAAATTGTCCTATGAAGATGTGTGCGTATGATGGGGCTATACTGCATGTCGATATCGACTTGAGGACTCGTCCTTCAAATTGTCTTATGAAGATGTGTGCGTATGATGGGGCTATACTGCATGTCGACATCGACTTGAGGACTCGTCCTTCAAATTGTCTTATGAAGATGTGTGCGTATGATGGGGCTATACTGCATGTCGATATCGACTTGAGGACTCGTCCTTCAAATTGTCCTATGAAGATGTGTGCGTATGATGGGGCTATACTGCATGTCGACATCGACTTGAGGACTCGTCCTTCAAATTGTCTTATGAAGATGTGTGCGTATGATGGGGCTATACTGCATGTCGACATCGACTTGAGGACTCGTCCTTCAAATTGTCTTATGAAGATGTGTGCGTATGATGGGGCTATACTGCATGTCGATATCGACTTGAGGACTCGTCCTTCAAATTAACCTATGAAGATGTGTGCGTATGATGGGGCTATACTGCATGTCGATATCGACTTGAGGACTCGTCCTTCAAATTGTCTTATGAAGATGTGTGCGTATGATGGGGCTATACTGCATGTCGACATCGACTTGAGGACTCGTCCTTCAAATTGTCTTATGAAGATGTGTGCGTATGATGGGGCTATACTGCATGTCGATATCGACTTGAGGACTCGTCCTTCAAATTGTCTTATGAAGATGTGTGCGTATGATGGGGCTATACTGCATGTCGATATCGACTTGAGGACTCGTCCTTCAAAATGTCTTATGAAGATGTGTGCGTATGATGGGGCTATACTGCATGTCGATATCGACTTGAGGACTTGACTTGAGGACTCGTATGATGGGGCTATACTGCATGTCGACATCGACTTGAGGACTCGTCCTTAAAATTGTCTTATGAAGATGTGTGCGTATGATGGGGCACTACTGCATGTCGACATCGACTTGAGGACTCGTCCTTCAAATTGTCTTATGAAGATGTTTGCGTATGATGGGGCTATACTGCATGTCGATATCGACTTGAGGACTCGTCCTTCAAATTGTCTTATGAAGATGTGTGCGTATGATGGGGCTATACTGCATGTCGACATCGACTTGAGGACTCGTCCTTCAAATTGTCTTATGAAGATGTGTGCGTATGATGGGGCTATACTGCATGTCGATATCGACTTGAGGACTCGTCCTTCAAATTTTCCTATGAAGATGTTTCCGTATGATGGGGCTATACTGCATGTCGATATCGACTTGAGGACTCGTCCTTCAAATTGTCCTATGAAGATGTGTGCGTATGATGGGGCTATACTGCATGTCGATATCGACTTGAGGACTCGTCCTTCAAATTGTCCTATGAAGATGTTTCCGTATGATGGGGCTATACTGCATGTCGATATCGACTTGAGGACTCGTCCTTCAAATTGTCCTATGAAGATGTGTGCGTATGATGGGGCTATACTGCATGTCGATATCGACTTGAGGACTCGTCCTTCAAATTGTCCTATGAAGATGTGTGCGTATGATGGGGCTATACTGCATGTCGACATCGACTTGAGGACTCGTCCTTCAAATTGTCCTATGAAGATGTGTGCGTATGATGGGGCTATACTGCATGTCGACATCGACTTGAGGACTCGTCCTTCAAATTGTCTTATGAAGATGTGTGCGTATGATGGGGCTATACTGCATGTCGATATCGACTTGAGGACTCGGTGAATATATCTATACTTGTCCTTCAAATTGTCCTATGAAGATGTGTGCGTATGATGGGGCTATACTGCATGTCGATATCGACTTGAGGACTCGTCCTTCAAATTGTCTTATGAAGATGTGTGCGTATGATGGGGCTATACTGCATGTCGATATCGACTTGATGACTCGTCCTTCAAATTGTCCTATGAAGATGTGTGCGTATGATGGGGCTATACTGCATGTCGATATCGACTTGAGGACTCGTCCTTCAAATTGTCCTATGAAGATGTGTGCGTATGATGGGGCTATACTGCATGTCGACATCGACTTGAGGACTCGTCCTTCAAATTGTCCTATGAAGATGTGTGCGTATGATGGGGCTATACTGCATGTCGACATCGACTTGAGGACTCGTCCTTCAAATTGTCCTATGAAGATGTGTGCGTATGATGGGGCTATACTGCATGTCGACATCGACTTGAGGACTCGTCCTTCAAATTGTCCTATGAAGATGTGTGCGTATGATGGGGCTATACTGCATGTCGACATCGACTTGAGGACTCGTCCTTCAAATTGTCCTATGAAGATGTGTGCGTATGATGGGGCTATACTGCATGTCGACATCGACTTGAGGACTCGTCCTTCAAATTGTCTTATGAAGATGTGTGCGTATGATGGGGCTATACTGCATGTCGATATCGACTTGAGGACTCGGTGAATATATCTATACTTGTCCTTCAAATTGTCCTATGAAGATGTGTGCGTATGATGGGGCTATACTGCATGTCGATATCGACTTGAGGACTCGTCCTTCAAATTGTCTTATGAAGATGTGTGCGTATGATGGGGCTATACTGCATGTCGACATCGACTTGAGGACTCGTCCTTCAAATTGTCTTATGAAGATGTGTGCGTATGATGGGGCTATACTGCATGTCGATATCGACTTGAGGACTCGTCCTTCAAATTGTCTTAAGAAGATGTGTGCGTATGATGGGGCTATACTGCATGTCGACATCGACTTGAGGACTCGTCCTTCAAATTGTCTTATGAAGATGTGTGCGTATGATGGGGCTATACTGCATGTCGATATCGACTTGAGGACTCGTCCTTCAAATTGTCTTATGAAGATGTGTGCGTATGATGGGGCTATACTGCATGTCGATATCGACTTGAGGACTCGGTGAATATATCTATACTTGTCCTTCAAATTGTCCTATGAAGATGTTTGCGTATGATGGGGCTATACTGCATGTCGATATCGACTTGAGGACTCGGTGAATATATCTATACTTGTCCTTCAAATTGTCCTATGAAGATGTGTGCGTATGATGGGGCTATACTGCATGTCGATATCGACTTGAGGACTCGGTGAATATATCTATACTTGTCCTTCAAATTGTCCTATGAAGATGTTTGCGTATGATGGGGCTATACTGCATGTCGATATCGACTTGAGGACTCGGTGAATATATCTATACTTGTCCTTCAAATTGTCTTATGAAGATGTGTGCGTATGATGGGGCTATACTGCATGTCGATATCGACTTGAGGACTCGTCCTTCAAATTGTCTTATGAAGATGTGTGCGTATGATGGGGCTATACTGCATGTCGACATCGACTTGAGGACTCGTCCTTCAAATTGTCTTATGAAGATGTGTGCGTATGATGGGGCTATACTGCATGTTGACATCGACTTGAGGACTCGTCCTTCAAATTGTCCTATGAAGATGTGTGCGTATGATGAGGCTATACTGCATGTCGACATCGACTTGAGGACTCGGTGAATATATCTATACTTGTCCTTCAAATTGTCCTATGAAGATGTGTGCGTATGATGGGGCTATACTGCATGTCGACATCGACTTGAGGACTCGGTGAATATATCTATACTTGTCATTCAAATTGTCCTATGAAGATGTGTGCGTATGATGGGGCTATACTGCATGTCGATATCGACTTGAGGACTCGGTGAATATATCTATACTTGTCCTTCAAATTGTCCTATGAAGATGTGTGCGTATGATGGGGCTATACTGCATGTCGATATCGACTTGAGGACTCGTCCTTCAAATTGTCTTATGAAGATGTGTGCGTATGATGGGGCTATACTGCATGTCGATATCGACTTGAGGACTCGTCCTTCAAATTGTCTTATGAAGATGTGTGCGTATGATGGGGCTATACTGCATGTCGACATCGACTTGAGGACTCGTCCTTCAAATTGTCTTATGAAGATGTGTGCGTATGATGGGGCTATACTGCATGTCGATATCGACTTGAGGACTCGTCCTTCAAATTGTCTTATGAAGATGTGTGCGTATGATGGGGCTATACTGCATGTCGACATCGACTTGAGGACTCGTCCTTCAAATTGTCTTATGAAGATGTGTGCGTATGATGGGGCTATACTGCATGTCGATATCGACTTGAGGACTCGTCCTTCAAATTGTCTTATGAAGATGTGTGCGTATGATGGGGCTATAC
Source organism: Dreissena polymorpha (assembly GCF_020536995.1). Classification (NCBI taxonomy): domain Eukaryota; kingdom Metazoa; phylum Mollusca; class Bivalvia; order Myida; family Dreissenidae; genus Dreissena; species Dreissena polymorpha. The sequence continues at coordinate 201,745,260 of NC_068355.1, forward strand.
TGCATGTCGATATCGACTTGAGGACTCGGTGAATATATCTATACTTGTCCTTCAAATTGTCCTATGAAGATGTTTG